>NC_054371.1:150720037-151020037 GCF_017654675.1 Xenopus laevis | reverse complement strand
AGAGTCCGAGATGGGTTTAGCAGTGAATGGGGTTCTGTGTACCAGAAGAACTCTGCCATGTGTAAGTTAAAGTGATAAAGACACTAAACATTTTCTTTTCAAAATTTTAATTGACATTAAAAGTTACCTATATGTCATGTTGATCTTTTTTTTTGCTTATAGTTCTGCTTTTGTAAGTAATTGTTAGTTGAAGTTCCTAAACCTGACTGTTTTGCCAACCTGACTGTCCCTTCTTAACCTGCCAGTTAGCGTTTCTAATGCTAAGACTCGTTCTGCCTTTTTGATTTTTTGTTCATTTGTGCCCCTGAGGAAGACCCTTAAGGTTGAAACGCGTTGGGCTCACTGTTATATTATTTATAATTTTTGTAATTTTGCTTTTCTTTTTTGTAATACAGTTTTCTATTATTTTTTCAAATTGGGTGTGCTATCCATTAATCTCAGTATTTATAGCATTATTTGGAGACCCTTATGGGGAGTCCCCTATGGATCAGCACCCCTCATCTTACTTTAAGGGTGTGCGCCTTCTCGCTGCGTTTTGTTCAGAGTTTCTAATGCTAACGGACTACTGCTGCACAAATATGGCAGCCTCCTCATAGAGGACATGGGGTTAAGAAAGGTAAAGTAAAAGCATCAGGCAAATACTTTTATAGCAAAATAATAAATAGCATTCAAATGTTATGATAGATAGAAAAAAAGGGTTTTTTTTTTTTAATATTTAGGAACACTTTATTTTGGAGTCATAAAGCAGTAAAGGCATTTTTATAACTTTCAATCCAGTAATGTGTGAGTGTAGGGGAATAACATGCAGGCACCCATTATCATACCCTCCCTGCAAGTCTTCAGCTCACAGCAGGGGAGCCCAGCTAATCCAGTTAAATTAGGGACCTTGTTTTGATTTTTTTTTCCACTAGAATGCCAGGGGGCTGATAATATGGAGAAAGATGATAATATCGTTATACGGGGCTTCGTGAATTCTAATGGCAGCCCTACCAGTGAATAGAATGAAGGTGCTGTTTGTGTCTGTTCAACAAAACCCATCAGTGCTTTCCAATGTATAACATTTATTGGGATGATTATTTCTCATATAGCATGTTTGAGAGTCTGATTAAATTAAAATGATGATGTCATACAATGAAATCTATTCAGCAGACTGGGGGCCACAGAAATCCATTGGAGGGCCACCTATGGGCAGCGGGCCTCTAGTCAGGTTAAATGCAATTGATACACTTCCATCCGATCTTATATTATGCGGGATAGATATTCAAAGTTTATACACTTCTATCCCCCATAGTGAAGGTATGATCTGTATTGAAGATGTGCTATTGGAAAGCAATTTGCCTAATCAGAAAATTTTCTTCATATTAGATTGTTTGAACATGGTGTTAACAAAGAACTATCTTGCATTTGAGAATGAATTCTTTTGGCAGACTCAGGGTACGTCAATGGGGGCCACGGTTGCCCCCTCATATGCAAATCTGTTTGTACACCATTTGGAGAAACAATTTTTTCTTAATAAGGAGCCGTATTGCCATTCTATACATGCTTATTACAGATATGTGGATGATATTCTCATCCTTTGGACTGGGAGTATTGAACAACTAGACAGAATGCTGAGGGAAGCAAATACAAGCCATGATACCATAAAATTCACTTACGAATGGTCGAAATCAGAAATTAATTTTCTGGATGTGAAGATCAGTTTGACCGATGGTAAACTACACACTGATTTATATCGGAAACCTGTAGACAAGAATAATCTACTTCACGCGAAGAGCTTCTATAATCGTAAAGTTACTAAAGCAATTCCAAAAGGCCAATTTATTAGGAAGCAAAAACTGCCCTTACGAGTAAATTTTTGGAAAGGGGGTATAGGCCTGAACTTATAGAAAAAGCCGTAGAAGAGGTGGAATTAGTCCCTCGTATCGATCTATTGTCAAAAAAACAAAAAATAGAAAAAGATCTAAGGTTAAACCTAGTTTCCACATATAATTAGCATAGTGGAAAAATTGAACAAGCTGTTAAGAAATATTGGCCACTATTACAAGCTGATAAACAATTTGGGCACCTCTTTAAGCAACCACCCCTGTTTTGCTATAAAAAAAGGCCAGTCGATTAAGGATATACTCGGACACGAGGTTACAGAAGCCTAGGTTTCTTGGAAAATCCAAAACTGGAACTTTTCCTTGTATGAGCTGCAACTGTTGCTCATCAATTATGAAAGGCAATGTTGTTAACCATCCCACTAGAGGTTATGAAATAAAAATCAAAACTTACGCCACCTGTAACACGACCCATGTAGTGTACCTACTGAAATGTCCCTGCGGCATGGGCTATGTAGGGCAAACAAAAAGGGAAATCAAAATCCGTATTCAAGAGCATAGAGGGAATATTAGGAACTTCAAGATGAACACACAAACAGATACGTCTGTATCCAGACATTTTGTAGAGCATAAACACAACCCTATGCAATTGAAATGGTGTGTCCTAGATGAAGCTGTGCTAGATAAGAGAGGTGGGAACAGGTTAAACAAACTTCTGCAACTTGAAGGCAGATGGATCAGAAAGCTGAACACTCTTATTCCGGATGGAATGAATGATAGTTGGAGCCTAAAACCGTATCTTTAACTTTAACTTTGTGTCTTCACTATTACAGGTTCTGATAATAGAAAATACTAGCAACTTAGTCGCAATAAGGGTAAGATGATTCAACTATATATTGGCACTTGGCCATTTAACTATTTTATAGTAATGAATATTACCATGTAAGTTGCCAGAATGAATATTATGGAAGCTACTCTAGTTTCTGCCTTATGAATGTTTTTTGCATGCTTCGTGAAACCTAGGTAGGCACTGTGATGTGCAGTACCCAGGCGCTATATCAGTGAATTTTATTTTATTTATAGGTGGTAATTGGCGATATGGCAATGGACTGAATATGCCATGGATTAAGGTCGAAAAAACTCTTTTTGTATAATGCTGGACTATTTTTTGATATACACTTTTTTGATATATGCCTAATCTGTAAATGTCTGAAAGATTATATGTACACTTTCACAAACGCACTTTAATATTTTAAAAAATCTTTTTATGAGTAAGATCGACAATTTTATTCCACATTTTATTGTATTTATATTATTAACACTGCTAATTGGCACTTTCACATGAAACATGGAGGGGATGAACTTTGACCCTGCAATTAAGGGGTGGGATTCCAATAGGATATGTTTTAAAAGGTCACTTTGTTTCCATTTTTGTTACACTTGATAAAGGGCGTTTGAGGCCCGAAACATGTTGTGTGTTTTGTAGCTGCTAATAAACTACATTGTTGCAGATCTTCTGCCCTGGATTGCTCTCCTCACTTTTCTAATTATATGGGCAGCGGGCCTCTAGTTGGACTGCCTTACCTTTAAGAGATACTGACACCAGAAAATAACCTTTCTGCAGGTTTATTATCCTGGCATAGGACATAGAGCATTTCAATTCATTTAAAAATATATATATTGTATTGAAAATGGAACATTGTACACTGTAATCATTTGCTAGGAACTGCACAATAACTTGACACCTGCTTAGTCTTGCACATCATGGAGCACCAACTAATGCACTGCAAGCAATTTATATGTTATATATTGGTAGTGTTCAGCTCACTCCCTGAACAACATATGATTCTACATGCTAAACAAATGTTTTAAGCATGTAAAGTGTAGAAATATGCATACTACAAACTGTCCGTGAGCTGTACACTTCAGAAGGGAGGGTGGGTACTCAAATGCCTGCTTCTTTTTTCCTAATAAAATAAAGTTTACTATAAAAAGTTGTGTGACCAAAGTTTCTGAATCTTCCCCTTTGTTATCCAACCCGACAATCCTCGTTTCTCCTCGAAAAAAGCAGGAATCAAAATTTTGATTGATTCCTGCTTCTTTTTTCCTGTAAGAGCTGTCAGTGAGCTCATTGGTCACTGAAATTTAGGTCCCAGTAGAGCTGCACAGGGATTGGATGGGTAAAGATAAACTTCCCCTCCAGTCTATCCAATCCCCATGCGGCTTTACCAGAACTTAACATCATTGACCAATGGGCTCACAGACAGTTCTTATCAGAAAAAAAAAAACAACCCCTGGAACTCCCACACGAATGTTCAGCTCACTGACAGCAGGGGGGGCCGGCTATTTCAAGAAGGTGCAGTGTGGCTGCCCCCCCACAGAAAACCCACTGGGATGATTGCATCTTCTGTCCCTCCCCATGGCGGCCCTCTTCATTGATGTAACACTATTTTAAGACAATGGGTGCTCTGTATTTCCTTTAGATAAATAACCTTAGACTTAGCTCCGTTTAGTATATGTAACAAACAGCACCGTCATTATTCTCACTTGTGTAACAGATTGGCAGTTTGGGACTGCTCTTAAGCTGGCCATAGACGCAAATATCTGATCGTACGTATCGAGGATTCGTATGATTTTCGGACCGTGTGTGGAGAGTCCCGACATTTTTCGTCCGGCGGAGATCGGTCGTTTGGTCGATCGGACAGGTTAAAATATTTCTGTCGGCTGCTGATAATATCTCTGCATGTATTGCCAATCGTACGATTTTCAGAGGGAGACACTAGCTTTGGTCGGACATAATTTTCGTACGAATGCTGTCAGGGGCAGGACATCAGCTAATCTGTTCTTTTGTACTTTATTTGATCTGAATGGTTAGTGGCAGGTCGGGAGATGGGAAAGTCCGATCGTACGTTGATTCATATATCTATGGCCAGCTTACGAGATGTCAACCAGTCCCATGTCACGAGGGGTGGTTCATTATCTCCCTCATGACATGGGTCAGGTTGATGTCTTTGTACTCACTTCTGGGTCAATTTGTCCCAAAGCTAGTCAATGCTCGCAGTTGTCTTCACTCCAGAAATTCCTGAGCCTAACCACTTAAGTCCTTATATTGGTGAATGACACCGCAGGGTACTAACTTCTGGTCACCTCATTGGGGCCTCTGGCTGCTCTACTGGCTACCCTGATTCTGTCTTCCACTCCTAGAGCAAGATGTTAGAGAAACTGCCCTCACACTGTCTTCTCCTACTAATTAAGCCTACCTCCACCTCAGACTCTTTTGGCACAAACCATCCCCTCCAGCAAGTGGGATCCACAGAAAGAGGCGAAGCACATGTTGACCCTTTTTATAAACTAGGGAATCCTGGCACCTCCTGGTCAACTAATGAACTATAAGGACAATACTTTGACGTGGAAAAGAAACACCCCTTCACAACTGTAAAAACAGGGCCAACTCTTAGCTGTCCTAACCCTTCTTTGGATTTTCTAGTAAAAGTGTGCAAAGAAGATGATAAGACCAATAAACTGTGCTACAATACCAATACTAAACCTGGACAAGTCCATGTCTATAACCCAAATCATTTCCTGGATAAACTGGTGTTTGTGAATAAGTGAAACAGACAATATCACACGTGGAAAATTAAAAATATTACAAACAAGAATCCTGAGATAAGAACAGTTCTAGTAGCTCTTTGGCGAAGAGTTCAAAAATCAGGGCTGAAGTATTGAAGGTAACATCCTTGGAGGTACAAAAAAGGAGGGTTGTGGGTGCACTCCTAAGGCCATATAAAAACATATTTAAGTACAATAATCCCCTGTCTAAATGATTCAATGAAAAGGCAAGTGCATGTATTTAAAAAAGAAAAACAGGGTTTTATGTTACAAAGTTATGATCATAAAGTTGATAAGCGACCATACCACATCAAGGTAAACCCCATACGGCGGTCCCTAACTTGTTTACCTGTGATCAAGATATAAAAGGTCATATACCTCTCTGCTTAACAGCATTACTTGGAGTAAAAATCTCCTGAAGCTTGGTTTCAATCTATGGACTAGATCCTCCCCCACCATCTGCATATGCGGCTTTTAAAAGAGAGACTGCCCAAATTTTTTAAAAAATGTGATAATGAAGAGACTATAATAAAGGCTAAGTAAAGTTGTATATATAGGTGCACACTTGTGTGTGTTTGTGTGTGAGTATAGGTATAAGTACAAGTGTGGGTATAGATGTGAACAGAAAATGCATCCTTGGAGCCTGCATGGGCCCACTGAAGCAAAATGTAAAAAGACACCATTTCATGGCCTTTTTTCTACAGATTAGTTGTTGAAAGACATTCAGATGATGGACTAAATGTGGATGTAGTCAGTAGTTGGATGAAAGGCAAGGAAGTATGCATAGAAGAAGTGACTGAAAAAGAAAGTCATGAGCTATGAGGCAACTTGATTAGACATATTGAGATGTGTGAACTTGAACAAGTTAATGCCTGAGTCAAATGCTGTCAGTGGTAAAGAATCAGAAGGGTAATGTGACCTTTAGACTAAACAGACAACTTATTAGGCACATTTGTCAGCAATGTTTTGGGAGAATGCAGAACATCCAAACCAGATACCAGACGGTCAGTAAAGGCATTGTGGAATGGCAGTGTGAAGTCATATATCAGCTTCTGGATACTTTAGCTAATGAGCTGCTATTGTTTTCTCTGTTGTTGCTCATTTATTCAATTTACATATGACTAGTTTGTCATCAGGTATGTGTAGCCTGTGGCTCAGCAGAAGGTTTTCTTTGTGTGTAGATTTCTACATAAATATGACCTAAAATGTGATCTGTTTTTCATGCAAGTCCTAAAACTTAATAATAAGAACCAAATTAAACAAATAAGTCAAAAACATAATGCTTATTTGACCAATGGGTTAATCTTGTCAATAAAATTCTTCCTGCCATTAGACTCACCTACGAAAGCAGAGGGTATCCAGGCAAATTTGAACAGGTTTGGTCCCCTTAGATAGATATCCATCCATCCAACAGATAATGAAAATCACCAGTAAACCAAACAATTCCCTGGCATTCCACAAGAGGTAAATTAGAAAGTCTGTTTAATTACATATGTAAGAACTGTCAATCGCTCTTACTGTATGGGAAGATAACCAGATTTACACCATCTTTTCTTTTTGTCTTATTGTTTTGTGTAAGAAAATCAATAAATCAAAACAAACAAAAAACATAATGCTTGTGCATTTATTTATTGAAATAAATGATCTAAAGATACAGATATTTATGTGTGGCAAAAGTATGTAAATCTCTAGGATTCTCAATTCCTGTTAGATGCGAAGCCAGGTGTTTCAATCCATGGGATGAGAAAATGAACAAACAGGTGGTATAAAGGTGATACCTTTATTGGCTAACTAGGATAATCATAGCAAGCTTTCAGAACATTTAAATTCCTTTTTCAAGTTTAATGAAACTAAGGAATTAAAATGTTCTGAACGCTTGCTATGATTATCTTAGTTAGCCAATAAAGGTATCACCTTTATACCCCCTGTTTGTTATTTTTCTTGCCCTGTGACTGGCTAACACGGTACAACAACTTTACCTGGAATCCATGGGATGATAATCAGGTGTGAGTGTGAGAGGCTCTGCCCTATTTAAATAACAGAAATCTTCACTATCCAAGTCTGATGTTAAAGGGGACCCATCACCCAAAAAAATGATTCCAAATCCTATTTTATCATGTTAGCCAAGCAAAATGAACTTTAATTACACTATATAAATTATTTCAATCTTGTTTCCTTCAGTCTGGGAATTCATAATTATAGCAAGCAGGCAGGAGCCATTTTCTGTACACTTATTAAGGCAAGTCTTGCATCATCTTAGAATCTTGTTTGTGCACCAGAATGGGGGACCTGATGTCGATCCCCATGCACTGGTTACACAATTAAATGGTAAACACAGAGTTTTTTGTGGGGAGAGCAGTGACATCTAGGAAGTGCTGAATGGAAAGAGAAATTGTTTTACAACTGAGATTTACAACGGCTATCAATGCTTTAATAAAAAAAAGAATTTGGATTTCATGTTTAATTTGAAAAGGATTTCTGAGATTCGGGGAGATTTTGTCTCCTGCCGACTAATCGCCTCGTCTTCTGAGCAGCGCCGTTTCTGTATGCATTGCCGCCTGAGGCAGCTCCAGTAATGCCGCCCCCCCAGCCCGATTCGATTTCCGGGGGGAGGCAGCAACGCTAGTGCGGAGAGCGCAATTGCGCTCTCTCGCCCTAGTAAAGCCGAATTTCCGGTTCAAAAACCGGAAATTCGGCTCTTAAAGGCACCAGGAGCGGCTTTTTGCCGCCCCTGGAAACCTAGCTGGCGATGCCGCCTGAGGCGAGCGCCTCAGCTCGCCTCATTGGCGGATCGCCCCTGCTTCTGAGCGACTATGTCCCCGAACTGCCTCACCGTGTTTTCCCATAGGCTATATTGAAAACTCGCCTGTGCTCATCATAGGCTATATTGAAAACTCATCACACGCGGTGATGCTGAGGCAACTTTGGGCGACTACAGAAAACGCATCGCCACGTGTGCATTAGCGCAGGTGACTTTTCATTATAGCCTATGGGAAAACACGCTGAGGCAGTTCTCCTCGTGTGAACTAACCCTAATACAGGTTTGTGGAAGTGTGTCATGACGTGTGTCAAAAGAGATTTTTGAGGACAGAGATTTCCCAGGTTGCAATCTAAGGAACTAAATGCCTCTCTTGCATTGGCAAATGTCGGTGTTAATCATCATCGTCCACCACCAGGAGAACACTGAACAACATAAATATGCACAGCAGGTTTGCAAGGAGAGAAGAAAGCCACTATTATCTACAATTGCCCCCAAATAAATACTTAAGCAACAGATAGTTTATATGAAATTAAGTGGCATATTAAAGAATCTTACCAAACAGGAATATATATTTAAAGGAAAACTATACCTCCAAAATGAATATTTAAGTAACAGATAGTTTATATCAAATTAAGTGGCATATTAAAGAATCTTATCAACTTGGAATATATATTAAGTAAATATTGCCCTTTTAAATCTCTTGCCTTGAACCACCATTTTGTTATGGTCTGTGGGCTGCCTCAAAGATCACTTGACCAGAAATACTTCAACTCTAACTGTAACAGGAAGAAGTGTGGAAGCAAAAGACAGAACTCTTCCGGTTATTGGCTCATGTGACCTTACAAGTATAGTTTGTTTTGTTTGTTTGTGTGCACCGTGAATCATGCGATCCCAGGGGGCGGCCCTTGTTTTTTTAAAATTGCAGTTTTCTGTTTATGATTACCAAATGGCACATACTACTAAAAAAATAGTTTATTTACATGAAGCAGGGTTTTACATATTAGCTGTTTTATGACATATCTTTTTATAGAGACCTACAATGTTTGAGGGGTATAGTTTTCCTTTAAGTAAATATTGCCCTTTTACATCTCTTGCCTTGAACCACCATTTTGTGATGGTCTGTGTGCTGCCTCAGAGATCACCTGACCAGAAATACTACAACCCTAACTGTAACAGGAAGAAGTGTGGAAGTAAAAGACAGAACTCTGTCTGTTAATTTCCTCATGTGACCTAAAATAAATGGTTTGTTTGTATGCACCATGAATCGTAGGATCCCAGGGGGCAGCCCTGATTTTTTAAAATGGCAAATTTCTATTTAAGATTACTTTACGGCACATACTACTAAAAAACTATATTATTATGAAAACGGTTTATTTACATGAGCGAGGACCTGTTACGTGAGCTGTTTTATACAATTTATTTTTATAGAGACCTACATCGTTTGGGAGTATAGTTTTCCTTTACATCCATGTGGATAAGTCAGAAGGCTGCTGGAAGAATGTTCTCTGGACACTGGAGACTAAAACATAAATATAATATGTTTAATAAAAGGCAAACTTCATTTCAGAATACGGGTATACATTTATCAAAAAGTTAGAGATTGCCACAGTCCTCTACAGTAAAATTCCCCAACTCTCCATTCATTTCTATTGGATTTTTAAAGTATTATCAATGGGTGAAAGTGAAAGTTCATCCTTTGATAAATACACCTTTCAAAATCCCACAGAAACTAATGGAAATGGCGGAATTTCACTATAGAGGACTATGGCAATCTCTAACTTCACTCTTTGATAAATATACCCCTAAGAATCTTATCCCATGTGTGAAACAGTGGTGGCAGTGTCATGGCTTGGACCTGCTTTACTTCTCTCTGGACCAGGATAGCTTGCTGTCATTGATGAAACTATGAAATTCTGAAAAGTACCTGCAAATTCTACAGGAAAATTTCAGGGTGACCATCCTTGAACTTAAGCTCAAGAGAAAGTAAGTCATGCAGCAAGACAACAATCCTAAACACAGTCAATCTACAAAAGAATGGTTTAATAAAAAGAAAGTAAATCTTTTGGAATGGCAGAGTCTACAGTACTAACTTTAATCCTATAGAAATATTGAGTAAAGACCTGAAGTGTGCAGTTCATATGAGGAATCCCACCAACAGTTCAATCTGTTTGCTTCAGTAAGGAGTGTGTTAAATTTACCAATGTGCAGGACTGGTCAATATTTACTACAGTGACATAACTTGACACGGCTGCCCTCGCCCAAAAGAATGTTTGGAGGTGGGAGGTGCACACCAAACCTGCCGCTAAACTGTCTGCCCATCTACTGACTTTGTGGCAGGTAGGCATTTTAATGTGTCGGAAAGGGTCAGGGAGGGAAAAATATACAGCATACACTTCTGTATGGTAGTTACTAGAAAAGTGTAGTTGCAGCTATTGCTGCCCAAGCTTGGCACACCAGTTACTGAATGTAAAGGTCAGGGTTACTAGGGTCAAAATTACCCTAGCAACCATGCATTGATTTAAATAAGAGATGTGAATATGAATAGAATAGGGCCTGGATAGAGAGATGAGTAAGAAAAAGTAGCAATCACAAAACTTTTATAGCCTTACAGAATATGTAATTTTGGATGGGGTCAGTGACCCCCATTTAAAGGCTGGAAAGAGTAAAAAAATAAGGCAAATAAATAAAAAAACTATAAAAAACAATTAATGAAGATGAATTGAAAAGTTGGTTAGAACTAGTCATTCTATAATATTCTAAAACTTAATTTAAAGGTGAACCACCCCTTTAAAAAGTGGCAATAGACAATGTTCCTGACTGGTGTGTCTCTACATGCCTGGGCACTAAGCTGATCTTTCTTACTAACCATAAAGCATACACAGATACACAGATTGGTGACGTCATTATATGGCTCTAGCCCTGTTCATTCATCCCTGTTTTTCATAGATGTATTTTACTATAAAAGGCATCAGTCTCATTACTAGTAACTTTCCCTTCCTAGAAAAAGCAATCCCTCTCTATTGGGACAGTGTTATCTCTGTGGGACATCTCTACTATATGACATACTACAAAATGTAAGGGGCCGTTTACACTTTGCACCCTGCCCTGCTATCAGACCCTGTGCTTTCCAAATGAATACTGAACTGCTGGCATTCAGAGGTGCAGAGCACAGCAAGAGCATTGGTGCTTCTTCAATGAGAACTAAAGTGCACAAAGCCTGATGTGAGAGACTGATATTATTCTTTACATACAGCGCAAACTGTGTTCCACTCCACATAAATGAAAGAGAACAGAGTTTGGGTAAGAAAACATATGAACACAATGTTAATGTTTCATTAAGGAGGAGAGGATCTTTTGTTTCTCAGTACACATAATAGACCCCATAAATTGCTCTGCACCTGGCTTGTCTCCTCCCAGAGCTCTGAGATAGCCGAAATACTTTTATTAAACCCCAGAAAGTCCCAGAATGGAGCTAGGGATTATACATACTTATGGATAAACAACAGCTGTTAATGCCACAGTCAATCTTTCCTCTCTGTGTCTCTCCATTATTCCAAGGGTAATGGGCTGTATGTGCATATATATAAATTAAGATCTAGGACATTGGGGGGTAGCTATAAAAAATACATGTGTGTCAAATGCACAGCAACTGTTTTTATAGCATCATGCCCTTTAAATAGTGCCTTCATCTCACGGTTTTATAATCCCTTTATTAGGCAATTTCTTTATAGTCTGTGATCACCGTCCTATTGATCACTATTAAAAGCGACTCTTATGGATGAGGAGGCATTTCACACTGCATGAGCCACCTGAAGTGGTTTTTTTCCACCACTGAAAATATCTTCCCCCTCTGATTCTGTAAAAATTACTGCATGAAGCAGAAAAGCTTATAATATGAGAACGACATGTGCTCACTAGCAAAAGAAATTTTTAAGCTTCATGTTATGTAATATTCAAATGGTAATTTCTGGGCAGGCAGTGAGCATGTGGGTTTCCAATCCAGCTGTACAACAACCTTTATCAATCTTGTTAGTTCGCCAGTGCATCCACAAAGAATACATTTTTCAGGCAAGACATTATCTAGTTTTTAGCCATTACCAGAATTGGTAAATTACTTGTTCAGCTTAGAAAGGCCTCATTGCAATGTGTATTTGTTAGCTACATAAAGCTAATGCACTATTCAATACATATTTAGAAACTTGGGGGGTGAGGGTAGTATTTATAGGTATGGGTTTATTCTCTGAAGTGCCTGGGACCTGGGATTTTCTGCATAACAGGTCTTTCTATAATTTGGAAAAACAGAGAAATATTCAAAAATATTTGACTAAAGGGGACCTGTCACCCAAAAAGATATTCATAATCCTATTTTATCAGATTAGTCAAGCAAAATTAACTTTAATTAAACTATATAAATTATTTTGAATCTTGTTTCCTTCAGTCTGGGAATTCATCATTATAGCAAGCAGGCAGGAGCCATTTTGTGGACACTGTTATTAAGACAAGCCTTGCATCATCTCAGAATCTTGTTTGTGCACCAGAATGGGCGACCTGATGTCCATCCCCGTGCACTGGTTACACAATTAAATGGTGAAGAGAACGGGGGAATGTGTGGAGAGCAGCGATTTCTAGGAAGTGTTGAATGGAAAGTGAAAGTAATTGTCCGCCCAGCCTCTATGCCCAGGGCATAGAGGAGGGGCAGACAATATTTGATTGAAAGCTGAGATGTTTAAATGAGCTTACAACAGCTATGAACGTTTTAATAAAAAATAGAAATTGGATTTTATGTTTAATTTGAAGAGGACTTTTATTATACAGCTTTTTGTGTCTGGGTGACAGGACCACTTTAAATAGGACTGTTATTTAGGAGCTTTGTGGATAATAGATTTCTAGAAAATTGTCCCCATACCTATATTAGAAGTGGCAAAGTCTGATAAAATGCAATAATCAATAGCAGCCAAATAGATTGTTGCATTTCCCTTAACTGAATTATATCAGTAAATGAAAATGTATAATTGGTTAATATGAGTAACTGGTGCAAGGAAAATGTTTGCACATGTAATTATAAAAGCCAATCCAAATTGTAAATGTTGAAGCGTTAGTTTTTCTTAAGCTGCTTCCTATTTCCAAATCAGGGATGCCACACTTGACACCCTTTACCTCTGAGGAAAAGAAAACTAACAAATATGACTTGCAATAATTATTATACGTATTTTAGCAAAGGGGACTACAGTAAATGCTGTCTCTGCCCTGCCTTAGGGCATGCGTTAAAAAATTGCTACCATTGGCAACAAATCTCCCCGAAAATGCCCTGCTACACCCTGTATTTGCCACAGACTGCAAGTAACATCATTTACTTGATGAGACTACAAAGTAAGTGAATGGCAAGGCATTTTTGGGGAGATTTGTTAACCGCAGTAGTTTTTGTAACATGGGTAACAAATCTCCCTGTGAGACATAGCCCTTAAAACTCACTTTAGGAGTAGGAGTATGCTCTACATTTAGGCGTAGAAATGTGCAGTTGAGGCACATGTAATATACACACTTGTGAGAGTAGCACTTCCTGTGAAGGTTTAAAAATTGCATTTTTCACTTTTGGATTTATTTTCCCAAAGGTACTGTCTGCCACCACCTGTCATTACCCAGCCATCTACTGTGTTAAAGTAAATAAGGTTTACAGAGATTAAGAGGTTTACAGATTCCAAGAGACCATGTTTGCGATTATTAAATGTCTGCAATAACACATACGCTCTGAGATATTTTTTTATTATGTCAGTCCATTAAAGTTATTAGATGTCAGCAATAGGAGTAAAGTAGAGAGCGCGCTAGAGAGAATAGACCACATCCATATTTCGAAACTCATTCCTTTTGTCTTCATCATTTACCTATTGTTACTTAACTGAGATCGTGTTATTCCTCATGACCCACACTTTCTATTCTGACTATAGGGTCTAACCTGTCTGTCTTCTAGATATTAGTACCAAGCAATGCATTGCTCTAGCAAAAGGGGTTTTTAGATTTTTCTTCTAAATATTCAGTTTTACAAACGTTCTAGAAGTTCTCACTGTTTTACAGTTTGACTCCCAACGTACTTATCTAGTCTAGCTTAGTAGTAATTACATCTGAGCACCAGTTAGGGCAGTGCCCCTAGAATTACTTACGTTTTTAAGTGCCTTCAATCTATCAATTTTAGCATGGTGGATAGAGTTACTCATACTCATTAGTGTTCACATTCCAACTAACTAACTGCTGATTGTTTCCTCTTGCTAACCGCAGCGGTAAATTGTTACACTCATGTTAGCATATTGGCCCCAGAGTCTCATTTGTTAGTATATGTTAGCCTAGAAATGAGCCATTTGCAAAAATATAATGTTGACTTCCCACAGGTTCAGAATTCATGATAGTTATTTTTAACTCACATGAATTGGATTTTACTTTAATGCGAATATTCAATGATTTATTATAACAATCAAATATCTTAAACACGGACGAATCGATTTTGGATAATTTCCTAGTCGAATTTGACGGTTTTACCATAAAAAAAATAGAAGATTCAAATTAGAATTTTCAGTTCAGTTTTACATCTGCCCCAAAATGTTTATTTTTAAAACTTTCGATAACCATTTTTGAACCTCACCTATGAGTCAATAGAGAATCACTCATGGTTAAAGGGTCTACCCCCCACAGGCTTTTTGTAATGCTACTGCAGCCTGCCTTTTTATAGCAATTGGTCTAGAACCTGGATCAACCATATGTTGAGGGTTATATTATTAAAACTGTTTATTTGATTGCTTCAAGAAAGAGGTTGAATAGGTTTCAAGGTGGAAAAGACAGTATTACTGTAATTAACTTAGTAAAGGGACAGAGACTGTTCTGAGTTAGAATTTCACCCTCTGAGACAAATTGGAGAGGCTTCAGATGGGGTTTTTCACCTCTGGATCATCTAGCAGTTAGGCAGGTTTCATTAATGCGAAAAGATTGAACTTGATGAATGTTAGTCTTTTTTCAACCTAAATTACTATTACTATTTTACGGCAATCATATAGCTACAGGTGTGACATAAATGGCATGGTTCCTATTTATCTACATATGCATACACAATTGTGTTCCACAAAGCTATCCACATTCCTTATTTATGAAATGCCAATAAAACATCAGATTACCATCCCTCTATAATTGTTTGCTTGGGTAAAAGAGTGCTTAATATACAGTAGAACCCCCATTTTACATTTTTCAGGGAATCAGAAAAAAACAGTCCAGGAAAAAAGGAAAATCAGGGAAATGCTTAATGCATTAAATATGACCACAGAAAATGGTGTATAATGAGAGGAAACTTAGGGGCACATTTACTTAGCTCGAGTGAAGGATTAGAATAAAAAATACTTCAAATTTCGAAGTATTTTTTTGGCTACTTCGACCATCGAATTGGCTACTTCGACCTTCGAATCGAACGATTCGAACTAAAAATCGTTCGACTATTCGACCATTTGATAGTCGAAGTACTGTCTCTTTAAAAAAACTTCAACCACCTACTTCGCCACCTAAAACCTACCGAGCATCAATGTTAGCCTATGGGGAAGGTCCCCATAGGCTTTATAGCCAATTTGGTATCGAAGGAAAATCATTTGGTCGATGGATTAAAATCCTTTGAATCGTTTGAACGAATTGCGCTAAATCCTTCAACTTCGATATTCGAAGTCCAAGGATTTAACTTCGAGGGTCGAATATCAAGGGTTAATTAACCCTCGATATTTGACCATTAGTAAATGTGCCCCTTAAATTCATGTAAAATTGAGGTATTTATACTTTGTAAACTACTGCCAGTGGTATACTATAAACAATACAGGGCTTAAAATTGATCATTAGCTCTTGGTATAGAAATAGGCATAGAATTGTACCAGTTAAAATCGGCATTCACAAAGGTGCTTGCAGATATATTCACCCCTTTTACCTAATGCGGACGTGCCTATTTGCGGTTAAAAGTTCTTTTATGCATATGGTGCTCAGGATAAGCTTCAGGGTGCACAGGCACTCACAAACCTTGTTGTGATAATAGCCGGTTTTGAGCAGCCAGTGTCAGCATGTGTGGGGAGTTCACCAGAGCCAGATGTTTACCATGAAAGTACATGTGTTTAGAATGCTAATATACCCATAAACCAAAATGTGGCCACAATATACTTGAATGATCCATCTTTGTGCATTTCACATTATTTCAAAACCCCAATGTTAGAACATGTATCAAACACTGACAAAATGTTTTTTGACCTAAATCATATTTAGACATCTATGTGTTATTTTAAGCATGTACATGTGTTGGAACCACAGCAGAACATTCCGAACATATGTTGGTCCCTTATAAAAGCCAAAGAATGTGTTTCAAGTGTCAGCTATTCTCATATCCAATTAATTATACTTCCTATCTAATCTTTAAATGTTTATAACCAGTTTTCTACTTTTGAAAGTTTTGGAAATCTCCACTACCGCAGGCGATGAAGTGCCCAACAATACCTGCCTTTTCACTTTCGTTGGAATTGCCAAATTGCCAAGGACCAAATGACAGTATGCCATCTTTATCACTCAACCATTTGGCCATTTAGGCCTATCCCCCCTTACTCTTCTCTGCTAATAATTCAATTTCATTTTATTGTTATTGGATTATTGTAGTTACTTAAAGACACCCCTACCAGATTTTTAGATTTATGATTCACTATGCAATAAGGAAATGCTACAGACATGGTGGAGTTTAGATCACTTCAGGTAAGGTGCAGGTGTCAGCATGGGTGGAAATGCATTCTGGTTAATAAAGAGTAAAATAATAGAAGAACTGGCATACACATACTTACCTTTGTACATAAATATATGCACATACCTCTATGTAACAACTTTATTATTCATTATCCCTAGCACTTTCTCTATCATGGATCTTTCCCAACAAGACACCCAAGATCAGTTGTTATGAATGTGTTATGATATTTCTGGGTAAGCCTCAGTAGCACAGATGTTTTCTGACTTTCCTATTATCGGACTTCACCCTCACTCTCCAGAGAATAGCATTTATATCTTTATCATGATCCACAGATTGGAAACAGTCTGACCACACTGATTATATTAAAGCTCTGACTTATACCCAAAGTCTGTGATGCATTCCAGGCTGGTTCAAATGCCAGGTCTCTGTCATTCTCTGTTGTGTTTATCTGGTGCCGTGACACTCCCAGTAGGTCTGTGAGTAAATTGAATTAGATAGGCCTCGGTTAGTATAATAAAGATATCAGAGTTACAACTCTACTAATATCAATCTGTGCCAGACTTCCTATCCAGAAATACTCCTGTCCTAGTTTCCCCAGACAGTTTTTCCTGGGCATGCAAGACCTGCTGTCCTACCTTACCTATAAATCTGGCAGCATGAGGCCATTAAAGTTCTATACCTGGCCCCAGTACCCCAAGCCCCACTGGGGGTCTGATCACTACATTGTTAGGCCAATGTTTCTATCAAGGGTACATCTGGCACAATGTTGCAGGACACAGCTGCTCTGAAAAATAACAAGGTTCAAGTTTTAAACACGTGAAAACTTGTTGTGCCTGAAAATGTGTGTTCATGAAAATGTAGAAACTTTCAAAAACAAATATCTTGTAAAAAATATAACCAGGGAATATGCAACTATTCATCACAGTCCAACAAGCACAAATGATGGTAGTGTTATCTCAGTAACATTAAGGAAGTAATGAAGGAATCAAACATAAGAACATGCAGTGCATCTTTTGTATTAAATCAAATATATTTTTTACAGGTGACAAGTACAATTGTAGATTGTAAGCTCTTCAGGACAGGGATCCCCATACTCTTATTTATTCTTATTTAATTTTGAATGTAATTGTACTGTACTTTGTATTTATTTGAATGTATTATTGTTTGTTCTATTAATGTATTGCTCTGCTGTACAGTGCTGCGTACATAAGTAGCACTATATGAGTAAAGATATACATTCATACATACATACTTCAGCATAAACAAATTACTTTTTTTTCCTCTCACTAATGGACCACACACACACTCTTTTACAGCCTGTAGCAGACTTAACTGAAGCATTTAGCTCATAAAGGCATTGCCCTTTACCCTCTTAAATGAAAGCTGAGCTGTGTGAAAAGTAAGCACCATACGCATTGTGTCGCTCTCTCTCCTTGTATTTGAGTAAGAGTGATATGTATATGTGTGACCATTGCTAGGCACTTATATTTCAGAACATGGGTCTATTTAATAGAAAACTAATAGGACTGGGTTTAATATATTCTGTTTAGTTATGTGTACATTTGTTGAATTCCACTAGTATGTGTGAGAAATAGTCATAACTTACTAGAACTTCTAAGTAACATACAGTAGGATACCCAACACACTCATTTGTATTTTGGTGGTGGCAAAATTCGTTTTATAACCACATTACCATGTTGAGGGTCCTTTGAAATTTAAAGTTTTCCTTATACAAGTATAAGGTGTATTATCTGTTTTCCTGATGAAGGATTTTTATAAGTTGGATCTCTATACCGTAAGTATTTAAAAAATCATTTAAACATTAAATAAACACAGTAGGATTTTTTTGCCACCAATATGGATTTATGAAGTTTACTTATGATTTAGCACAAGGTACTGTTTGTGTTATAGAGAAAAAGGAAATTCTTTCTAAAAAAAATAAAATTATTTGTTTAATATGGAGTATATTGGAGACGGCCTTCTGTAATTTGTAGCTTTCTGTATAATGAGATTCCAGGTTAAGGATCCTATACCTGTACAGGTTTGGGATTACTTAAAGGGGTGGTTCACCTTCAAACAACTAGTTGTTTTCAGATAGATCACCAGAAATAATGACTTTTTCCAATGACTTTCTATTTTCTATGTGTGACCATTTTTCTAATATCGAAGTGTCAAGTGTCTTTTTTCACCTTCTGAAGCAGCTCTGGGAGGGGGGGTCGTCGTGTATCCTGTTCTAAATGCATACATATAGTTGATACATTTCTTATTTTTGTTCCAGCTGAGCAGAATCTCTGGGTTTCATTACAGGCAGCTGTTAGAATTGATACAATAGTTGCTAATACTCCAGAGAAGCTGCTGAGAAATGTATCAACTAAATGTTGCAAAATTGTAACAGGTTAAAGTCTGCACCTGAATTAAGCTGGCCGTAGACGCAAAGATCAGATTGTACGAATCAGGGATTCGTACGATTTTCGGACCATGTGTAGAGAGTCCCGTCATTTTTCTGGCACAAACTGAACCAACGTGTTCAAAGTGGTGCAGATAAAAATATAATTTTAATTAAAGTGCCTTACACGTTTCATGCCCATAGGACACTTGGGGGCCCATTTACTTAGTTCGAGTGAAGGAATAGAGGAAAAATAGTTTGAATTTCAAATGTTTTTTTTGGCTACTTCGACCATCGAATGGGCTACTTCGACTACGACCTTCGAATCGAACGATTCAAACTAAAAATCGTTCGACTATTCGATAGTCGAAGTACTGTCTCTTTAAAAAATTCTTCGACCCCCTAGTTCGCCACCTAAAACCTACCAAGGCCAATGTTAGGAAGGTCCCCATAGGCTTCCTAACAATTTTCTGATCGAAGGAATATCCTTCGATCGATGGATTAAAATCCTTAGATTCGAAGGATTTAATCGTTCGATCGAACGATTATTCCTTTGATTGTTCGATCGTAGGAATAGCGGGAAATACTTCGATATTCGAAGTCGAAGGATTTTACTTAGACGGTCGAATATCGAGGGTTAATTAACCCTCGATATTTGACCCTAGGGAAATTTGCCCCCTAGTCAAATATATTAATTGTACCCACATTCAGGGGGTATAAATGTATGGGGCCTAGGCAGAGATGGGAGTGCAAGTATATGAATGTGTGTATAGCTTTAGCACTACTGGGATAGGCAGTGCTCTACAGTTTTAAAAGGTAAAAAACTACACACAGAGAGGACAAACATAATCATAAATAAGCAAAACTAGACACTAATTAATGTGACATTTTAAGGTAAATTATTATTTTCTTTCCATGGTTTATTTGGAAGCCTAGGATAAAGCCTGTATGGGTAGATTTAGAGTGAACATTTATATATTGTTCTGATTATTCTAAGATCTATGACAAGATACCTGACATGACAACATTTTCATACAGTATACCTGTAAATGGTTTAGGACTGTACTCATTCTATTAATATACCCCTTAACAGCCAGGGAGTCCCCAATTAGAGGGAAACCATCTACATCTAAAAACCCTGTTTAAAGGAAAGGTAAGTGGGGGAGTCCAAAACATCCTTCATGCTAAACTTAAGTACTTGTAATGTCAAATGTACTGTAATTAAATGAACACTGTGAGCATCTCAAAGCTGTGGAAATGGTTAGCGGTTCACAAGATTTTGCTTATTAGAAAAAAAAAAGTATTACCTAGAAAGGATAGGGTTTTTATAATGCCCTATAAACGTGGAGCTTTCAAAATATATATCACTTTGTATTATTAAAGTAATAATACAATAATACTAATAATATAAGTATCACTTCTACAATACTTTTTGTATTTGTTTGTTTTTTTTATTTGTTGTTATTAAAGTAAAAACTATTCAACCAGCTGCAACAAGGGTAGAATGGTATCTCCCCCCTCTTGTTTTAGCCAGAAAGGGGCAGCTGACAACAATTGCTGTATAACAGAGTAGAAGTGACCTCTGCAGACCTGCTCTGCCTTATAAAGCTATGATATGCAGATAAAGGACACTGATACCTCGATATTTATAGAGACCCTCGCCCTCCATATTAACCTTTGCACCCGCTCCTTGTGATGTTCTGCCGTCTGTTTGACAAGTGCTGACAAATGATATTCATCATATTCTAGATGTTGTAGTAAGCAGTGGGTCTAGGCTAAACAGCGCACAGGACCGTTTTCAAACTGTACAGATTCAAGTCCCTTGCTTGTGTTGAATTGGTTGGTTAGTACTTTCAGACTGTAAGCTATAGTGAACAGGAATTTCTGTATTAGTCTGTATCTGTATGTTTTAATGTATATGAACCCTTCTCCTTTGGAATAGTTGGGTGCTTTGTGAATACTTCTTCGTTGTAATAATAACATCCGGGCTTGCTCTAAAGTTTCAGATTCATGTATGGTTATCTAGAAATCCATTATCCAGAAAGTTACAAATTATGGGCAGGCCATCTCCATTATAATCAAATAATCCACATTTTTAAAAAATATTTCCTTTTTCTCTGTAATAATAAAACAGTACCTTGTACTTGATCCCAAATAAGATATAATTAATCCTCATTGGAGGCAAAATAATCCCATTTGTTTGTTTTTTTGTTTTTGTTTTTTTTTAAATTATTATTTTAGCAGACTTCAGGTATGGAGATCCATGTTATGGAATTATCTCAGGTCCCAAGCATTCTGGATAACAGGTCCCATACATGTATATAATAATGTAAGTGTAACCCTGCTCTACTATTTAACAGGGAGCATTCATCCCAATCTTCCAAAATGGCTCGCTAACTGCCTTCCCATCCATCATTTTAGGTTTTTCTGCTTTTACACTTTAAGTCAGTTTGCAGTTCAAGAGTAGCCCTTAGCTCATGGGTATAATTTACTAGTTATATTTTTAAGGATTCTAACTGGGCCCTTCCATCTCTCAAAAGAACTAAACTGGTTCTTTTGTTTGACACAGGGCCAATGCAAGCAAGATGCCTTGCGTGTTTATTGCGAAGTGCAACATTTCGGGGTCAGGCTCTTTTCTCAAGCATGAGAAAGGGGCGTGACCCCGAAGCGTTGCACTTTGCAATAAACACGCAAGGCATCTTGCTTGCATTGACCCTGTGTGCCTTGGGATTCTTTCTGCTATACTTTTTGTGAAGCGGCGGATCCTCTACCCTTGTGCACCAGGTATCGTTTGTTATTTACCAGAGGGTGTGCGGGAGCCAAAGTTGATCGTCATTTAAATTCCATGTAACTCACGTCTCCCTCTTCGAATATGATAAATTCATACAAAAGGTTGGTGGAATTTGCTTTGTGTTGAAAGTGCAAATATTTCCACAAAACGTATCTGTTATGCTAACTCAATATGATCATTTTCACATGTATTTGCAGGCACATGGCACATCCTACTGCCCTTTATAAATTACGGTTTTGTGCATGCCAAACTATTTGTAAAGGCTCATATCTGCACTTTCTATGCTGCTTGACACCCTTAATAAATGAGTTCAATACTAATTTTCATGATTTCTCAGGAGGTAATAATAATGTGCTGTGTATGAGCGCAAGCTGAGAAACAGCTCCTCTGCTCACATCTGCTCTTTCCTGTGTCACATGGAAAGGATTTTGGCCCTGAAATGTTTGATTATGCATTTTTTGTGCCAAAATCCACTCGTGGGGGTTATTTACTAAGCTCTGTATACCCGAAAATTCCCTGAAATCTGAAAAGCTAGTGTTTTTTGTAATAAAATTGGATTTTTAAAAAAAATTACTAATTTTTCGTTATTTATTTAACCCCGAGGGCTAAAAAGCCCAAATATAAAAACACAGCATCTCAAATCTGTCGAGGTTGCATAAAGTCAATGGGAACAGTACCATTTATTTTTGGTTGTGTCGGGGGTTTCGGGCAATTTCACTATGTTTTTGTAGCTTTCGGGTGAAAACTCGAGATTTCGGGGGAAATTCACGAAAAAATCTTGAAAATCTGAGCTTTTCTCCCAAAGCAAATTTTCGGGAAAATGTTAGATCGGAGTTTGTAGCAGCCGATATTGATACAATTCGGACCTTGATAAATAACCCCCCTGGTGTCTGCACCCAGAGGCTCTGTATCAGAGGACCGTAAATGCTTGCGGTGTGGCAGTAACCTATCATATATAAACAACCATGTCTGATTATGTGCAGGTACAAACAATAAGATTCATACTGGCATTGCAATTCCTGATGGATCCGCTTTAAACCACTGGCTATTCTACATGTATTAATGTTGCATTACATGTGTATGTGTTCATTGTAATTTCAATGTGCACCAAACTCAGAGCATATCTAAAAGAATAAAATAGAAACACACTTTAGGCCAAACTGTGAATGGCACACTCAGACTCCGCGAAAAAACAGTGCACCAATTGCAACTTGTGTGTAGCTGTGATTCAGCCATACTTCATTCCTGTTATTCAACTGACCCCTTTACATGGTGGAATTGACACATATACAAATGTACTGCACCTTAAACAGATCTAAAAGCACCATCGGGTGTGATCTCAATTACCCCTGCTCTTAAAGTGTGCCAAATGACCAGAAAAGTGTTTGCAGGCAAATTTTTATCATCATCTTCTGGACTTGAGCCTCAGGGTCAGTTGAACTTATATATACCAATACTTTTGCTGTATATTGCTGTAGGGGAATTATGGAGCACCCTTAATGCATTGCTGTACAGTTAAGTATTACATTAGCTTTCATGTAGGCTTATATTTGTATACTTTGTTATATTTGTTGTACCATAGGATTCTGTAAAAGTAGGGGTTGTTCAGACTAGAGGTGAATGTCCACGGTGTGGGGAAGCTGAGGCGTCCTTTTTGCATCTGGCATGGAGTTGCCCCCCAGTACATAGATTTTCGGAGGAGGTTATAAAATACTTAGCAGACAATCCGAACCTACCCCAAGTGTGCTCCCCTGAGGGTTGTCTACTGGGGTTGGTAGAGGATGTTCTGCTCCCCCTGAATAAGACTTGATCACTCATGAGAATACTGCTGTACTATGCGTGGTGGTGATGGGCTGGATGGGAAATTATACTCCAATAATAAATGTCTGGGTCAAATTAGTAAATAAACTGTTACCATCCATTAAACCTACATATGTGGCTCTGGGCTGCCCGGCATATTGATAGAATATGGAACCCGTGGTTAGACATAAACCTGGTGGAGATTCCAGATTAAGCCCCCTTTGACAAAACAGGAACTAGCCCTATCCTTCAGCATAAGATCCTCAGTACCCATGGCTGGGGACAAGATGATAATAATGCGTTCTTAAGCACAGGTTCATTGTGACATTGTACTATGGTATATTGAGACACTGAGATAATGTATGTATAATCCAACTATGCCTGTGAACCATGTTATGTTTTGTTTATGTTTTAATCCCCTTGTACTCCCCTTCCCTGAAAAATGTAAAATAAAAACTTTAAAAAAAATGGTAGGGGTTGCTCAGTGCTGTAAGCATGTATGGTGCATGCATAACTGTTTAAAGTATGTGTGTTTGTGTCTGTGTGTGTAGCTGTGTGTTCTCTTCTTTGACAGAGAAGTCCCTCATACTGACAGCATTTACTATATTGCCATTCTGGCAACAAAAGGCTGAAGTCTGTTCAGCACTAGATCTTTATAGTTTAGGATAAGACTGTCTAGTCTCTCTAGAAGGAAAGGGGTTAATAAGGGCTCCATGGCAAATCCTAAAGGACAGATCACATTTGCTATATAGCTGTCTCTCATTTGGCCCCCCTGCTTTACCCCACCTTGATTCCAGCACAATGACGTTAGACCCTCAATTGTTCTCTGGGCTGTATTTGGGGGTGTGTGTGGGGGTGGCGCTCAGACAATAAAGCCCAATTAGGGAGAGACAGGTGTGGATATATATATGTGTGTGTGAATAATAAAGTTCTAATAATTGTGCTACCACAGGATCCCTTTGCACAGAGACTGTAAAATCTACCAGGTGAGCATGAGCTTTATAATCAAAACATTAAGTAATGTTTGCTTTCCTTACATTTGTCTAACATTTTGCGTTTCTCCCTGTAAAATGCACCATACATTTTCATTGTGCTTTTTCAATACATATTGCATAAATTCACCTTTGAGTTAACTTTTAGTATGTTGAAGAGAGCGATATTCAGAGACAATGTTTTTATTATTTGTGGGTTTTGAGTTATTTAGCCTTTTTATTCAGTGGCTTTCCAGTTTGCAATTTCAGCAATCTGGTTGCTAGGGTCCAAATCACCCTAGCAACCATGCATTTATTTGAATTATAGACTGGAGTATGAATAGGAGAGACCCTATATAGAACGAGGAGTAATAAAAAGTAGCAATAACAATACATTTGTACCCTTTCAGAGCATTTGTTTTTAGATGGAGTCAATGACCCCCATTTGAAAGCTGGAAAGAGTCAGAAGAAAAAGGAAAATAATGGAATAAACTATATTGAAGACCAACTGAAAAGTTGCTTAGAATTGGCCATTCTATAACATACTGAAAGTTAAAGAGACACTGACACCAGAAATCAAACTCCTTTTTACATCTATCATAATAGTTGCCTTTGAAAGCTACTTATAACTTTCCCATAACGTATTTGCACCATGCTTTTACATTACCTGTCCCATGTTCCTGTATGAGGGGGCTGCCATATTTGTGCAGCAGGAGTCCGTTAGCATTAGAAACTTTAACTGACAGGCTAAGATGGGACAGTCAGGTTGACAAAACAGCCAGGTTTAGAAACTTCAACTAACAATTATTTACAAAAACAGACCTTGAACGATCAGCATGACCTATAGGTAACTTTTAATAGTTACATAGTTACATAGCTAAATTGGGTTGAAAAAAGACAAAGTCCATCAAGTTCAACCCCTCCAAATGAAAACCCAGCATTCATACATACACCCATCCCTACTTTTAATTAAATTCTTTATACCCATACCTATACTAACTATAGCGCTTAGTATCACAATAGCCTTTGATATTATGTCTGTCCAAAAAATCATCCAAGCCATTCTTAAAGGCTTTAACTGAATCAGCCATCACAACATCACCCGGCAGTGCATTCCACAACCTCACTGTCCTGACTGTGAAGAACCCCCTACGTTGCTTCAAATGAAAGTTCCTTTCTTCTAGTCTAAAGGGGTGGCCTCTTTTACGGTGATCCACTTTATGGGTAAAAAGGTCCCCTGCTATTTGTCTATAATGTCCTCTAATGTACTTGTAAAGTGTAATCATGTCCCCTCGCAAGCGCCTTTTTTCCAGAGAAAACAACCCCAACCTTGACAGTCTACCCTCATAATTTAAGTCTTCCGTCCCTCTAACCAATTTAGTTGCACGTCTCTGCACTCTCTCCAGCTCATTTATATCCCTCTTAAGGACTGGAGTCCAAAACTGCACTGCATACTCCAGATGAGGCCTTACCAGGGACCTATAAAGAGGCATAATTATGTTTTCATCCCTTGAATTAATGCCCTTTTTTATGCAAGACAGAACTTTATTTGCTTTAGTAGCCACAGAATGACACTGCCCAGAATTAGACAACGTGTTATCTACAAAGACCCCTAGATCCTTCTCATTTAAGGAAACTCCCAACACACTGCCATTTAGTGTATAACTTGCATTTATATTATTTTTGCCAAAGTGCATAACCTTGCATTTATCAACATTGAACCTCATTTTCCAATTTGCTGCCCGGTTTCCCAACTTAGACAAATCACTCTGCAAAGTGGCAGCATCCTGCATGGAACCTATAGTTCTGCACAATTTAGTATCATCCGCAAAAATAGAAACAGTACTTTCAATGCCCACCTCCAGGTCATTAATAAACAAGTTGAAAAGCAAGGGACCTAGTACAGAGCCCTGCAGTACTCCACTAACAACACTGGTCCAATTAGAAAATGTTCCATTTACCACCACTCTTTGTAGTCTATCTTTTAGCCAGTTCTCTATCCAGGTACAAATACTATGTTCCAGGCCAACATTCCTTAATTTAACCAGTAACCTTTTGTGTGGCACTGTATCAAATGCTTTAGCAAAGTCTAAGTAAATCACATCCACTGCCATCCCAGAATCGAGGTCTCTACTTACCTTCTCATAAAAAGAAATTAAGTTAGTCTGGCAAGATCTATTACGCATAAAACCATGCTGGCACAAACTCATAGTATTATGATTTGCTATGAAGTCCAGTATCTTATCCTTTATTAACCCTTCGAAAAACTTTCCTACCACTGATGTCAGACTAACTGGCCTATAGTTTTGAGGCTGAGAACGGGATCCTTTTTTGAATAGAGGCACCACATTAGCAATTCGCCAGTCTCTCGGCACTATGCCAGATCTCAATGAATCCTGAAAAATTAAGTAAAGAGGTTTGGCAATCACAGAGCTAAGCTCGCTAATTACCCTGGGATGAATACCATCTGGCCCTGGTCCTTTGTTAATCTTAACATGTTCTAGCCTCTTTTGAATTTCTTCATGTGTGAACCATGCATCATTAGTTGTATTACTAGAATTGGGACTGTTAAGTAGGAAACCTTCACTTACTGGTTCCTCATTTGTGTAGACAGATGAAAAATATGAGTTCAGAATCTGCGCTTTTATTTTGTTTTCATCAACCAGCTGACCGCCCTCTGATAGTAAGGGTCCCACCCCTTCCTGCTTCATTTTTTACTATTAACATATTTAAAAAATAATTTTGGATTTTTTTTACTGCTAGCTGCAATATCCTTTTCTATAGCAATTTTAGCTTGCCTTATAGCTTCCTTGCATGATTTATTGGCCTCCTTGTACCTTATAAATGTTTCCGCTGTACCAGCTATGGTACATTCATATTTTAAAAAGTAGTTTGTTAGTGTCAGTATCACTTTAACTTAAAGGTGAACTACCCCTTTAGTAGTCAAACCACATTCCAACAGATACAGTGCTACAGGAAACTGAAATATCTCCTTTCTTTTACTTTTGTCTTCACTGTATGTGTGTTCCTCCATAATGTACAGTGATTTTTTTAAATTAATGTATTAAGGTATCTTTATCAATATACTGCAGTTGTTCCATCCATTAAATGGTAACCAAACTATATATGTATGATAAATATGAATAACACTTATTTATAGCATTGAGATGTGACTGGGAAAAAAGTAAAACAATGTCTTATATTCTTTTGATAATGTTAGAGCACAAAATACTCATGGTTCATGGTCCTTATCTAAATCAGATGTGTAAAACATGACATGAAAGAAGAGGGTAACTGGGTATACAATACACACATGCCAGTATTTTCACTGATAATTTTGCCACAGTCCTTTGTTTATACAGGTATGGGACCTGTTATCCAGACCTTGGGTTTTCCAGATAAGGGATCTTTCTGTAATTTGGTTCTTCCTACCTTAAGTCCACTAAAAAATCATGTAAACATTACATAAACCCAATAGGCTGGTTTTGCTTCCAATAAGGATAAATTATATCTTAGTTGGTATCAAGTACAAGGTACTGTTTTATTATTACAGAGAAAAAAATTTGGATTACTTGGATTAAATTGAGTCTATGGGAGACAGCCATTCCATAATTCGGAACTTTACAGATAATGGGTTTCCGGATAACGGATCCCATACCTGTATATTCTAAGATGGCCATGCTTATTTGTTGCAGAATCAAAGATGGGTGATGCTGAGATGGCAGAGTTCGGGGTGGCTGCTTCTTTCCTACGTAAGTCAGATAAGGAGCGCTTGGAGGCCCAAACACGGCCATTTGATTTAAAAAAGAATATCTATGTCCCCGATGACAAGGAAGAGTTTGTGAAGGCAACAGTCGTCAGCCGTGAGGGGGAAAAGATCACAGCGGAAACTGAGCATGGCAAGGTAACAACATACCATATTGTTATATGTACAGAAGGAACATTAATGACTTTTTCAACACCTATTCAAATCATAAATTGCGACTGGGATGAAATAATTGAATGTGTTCTCTCTCTCTTGCTCTATCTCATACCATATGGAACATGTTGGTATAATGATCCACCTTTATTCTCCATCTGAATTATCCAATTGTCCCAGTATTTGTAGGATATTTGAATCAGAACTAAACCTAATAGTGAGCATTAGGGAAGGGCTATGAGGCTTTAGAACCTAAGCAAAGATTAAAAAGGAAACTATGACCTCTACTGCCCCACATGCACTAGTGTTTTTTTTTACCATGCTTCAAATATTCTGGGAGCACTTATAAATTGAAGAGATTTGTCTCCATCAATATGGAATGGCAAGGCACTTACACTCTTTGGAATATTAGCCCAACAGGAGCCCCAGACTGGTTTATCAATGGACCTCAGAATGTCTGAACAAATGGGCAAAGCTACAAACATGAATGTGGGATCTATTGTTACTGTAATTGTGCAAATAACACCGTGGCAATGCTACATGGGCTGCTTTGATCACTGCTAAAGCAGAGGACAAAATACTCCTTATTCCACACACATATCCCAATTATATCAGTGAAAAGTTCCTGTTGCCCTGCGTGTTTTTAAATGGTAATCTTATGTTCCAGAGTAACTCATGATGCTAACTACTGATATATTTTTTTTATTTACATTTAATACATCCCAATACGTGTACAAGGCATATCTTTTTAAGTCATGGGTTTGTGTATATTTGTATTCCAGTCGGTTGTTGTGAAGGACACTCAAGTGATGCAGCAGAACCCGCCCAAGTTCGATAAAATTGAGGACATGGCGATGCTGACCTTTCTGCACGAGCCGGCTGTGCTGTATAACCTCAAAGAGCGTTATGCTGCATGGATGATCTATGTGAGGATCTTATTTATTTGAAAATTTTGTAAAGTTTTATCTGGGCATAATTTTCATTTGATGCCACTATTAAAGCAGAACTAAAGCTTAACTTAAGAAGTAGGCTAGAAATGTTGTACATTATGTTTTGAGTTTCTGTACCAGCGCAAGGCAACCACAACCCTGTAGCAGGTAAGATCTGTGTCTCCAAAGATGCCCCAGTAGCTCCCCATCTTCTTTTCTGCTGATTCACTGTACATGCTCTGTGCTGCTGTCACTTACTGAGCTTAGGGACCCACTCAGTGCCAGGCCAAGTTGGCTGGGTACCCTAGGCAACCCAGCCGACTATGTCGCTCCCCTTCACATGCGTGCGCATGAACAATTTAGTGCATGCTAACAAATTCGTGAGCATGCGATGCCCAGCGCACGCACTGACAATGCGTACACGTGCATGCGTGGAGGGGCGCGAGTGCACGCAATGCTGAAATTGCTGCGGCAGGTGGAGGCACAGGGCTCCAAACTAGGGGGAATCCGGCAGAAAAGGTACTGTGCCTGGCGCCTCTCCAACTTTGCACCCTAGGCACGTGCCTCTTCTGCCTTCCCCCTAGTTCCGGCCCTGGACCCACTCACAATATACAGTACACATAGAATATAAATGTCACAATATAAGGCTGATTAGTAGTTAGTACAGATAATTACTACATGGCAGCACAGAAACCAGTACAACTAGCATCAGAATTTAATAATCAGTCCTGTAGCATCATCTTATATTACAGGCCAGCCTCATTTTCTGCTTGTTAATGTGTGACGACCTCTAAGCTTAGCTTCTCAACAGCTGTTTAGAGCCAACTGAGCATGTGAGTGTCACAGACACTTTCCAAGATGGTGACCCCCTGTTACAAGTTTGAAGTCCTGGATCATTGCTGCTATTGACAAGCTGAAAGTTTAGGCTGGTGCAATAAGTGCAGTATATAAACAATTGGATTTTTAGTGATATTCATTTTTATGGTTTAGTTCTCCTTTAAACTCTCTTTCTAACACTCCAGCGGGAAGCAAGGACACTAAAGGGAGCAAAACAGCACTTGCATATGGAGTCTGGCTGCAATTTGCACCTCACACCGGATTAAAAATCTTGCAATAAATTCAGAGCACTGTGTCAGCAGGTGCAACACAGCCCTGTCCTTACTGCCTTATGCAGAGCCTTGAGGCCTGTGTGTGTCAGTGCTGCCTTACTTACTAATCTAACTGATGTTAGAGAATGGGAGGGCGGGGGAAAGTTCCCCCCTGCTTGCCCCACATGAATAGAACATCACCAAATTTAGACTGTACTCATTTAGGAAATATAGGCCTCTGAGCTCCGTTTAGGAGTGCATAAGCAAGAAGTGCAGCTCAGAAAACATAGTAGATTGCACCTGTTTTTTTGCATTCTGTTGCACTTTCATAAATGGCCCATCAGTTGTTTCATTAATTAATTACGGTTTTTGCCCATACTAACATTCCCATTTGGGAAACAAGAACAATTCAGACTGCACACAAACATATCCAGTTTGCCTAGTCATGTCCACTTATGTACAGCATTGCCTCTATCCACCTGAGCTGCCACGCTTTTAGTAAACTCTACCCCTTAACAGTTATGAAAAAAACAGGAACCACCAAACTCTGTATTTGGGCATTTGGGAAGTATTTCCAAACCCCATGTCTAGGGTAGTCAACTATATAGTTCATGAGGTGCTATCAACTATTCATTGCTCAGAACATTCATATTGGCGTCTCACATGCCAACTATCTCCCATTTGAGGCAAAAAATAACCATGCTGAATGACTATGTTTATAGCTTATTTATAATATTGCTAGATAATTTCATCAGTTATGTCATAAAATCCTGCAAAATGCCTTCTAGATAAGATAGAATAATACATACAGTATAAAAAATAAGCTAGAATAATACATACAGTATATAAGATAAGCTAGAATGATACATCTGAGTTTGCACAATAGATCAATAAAGTGCCATATTCAAGTCAAGTAAAACATTTAATGTTTTATCAAAATGGAAAGTTTATGGGAAACCAAATTAGATTTAATACATTTGTCTTATAATCATGAAAATAATTTCTGTTTTGCCAGACATACTCAGGTTTGTTTTGTGTGACTGTGAATCCCTACAAGTGGCTTCCAGTATACAATGCAGAGGTTGTGGCCGCATATCGTGGGAAGAAGAGGGCTGAGGCCCCACCTCACATCTTCTCTATCTCTGATAATGCATATCAATACATGCTCACAGGTACGGAATGTCTTGCGGTAGCTACACATAGCAGAATTTCAACAAAAATACTTTACGCCACCTTTTACCTAAAAATTCAAATTTACAAAGATATTCTGTGGTCGTTACTACTAAAAATGGCGCCTGGTTTCTCCAAAGACTTCGGCTAATTGCAAATAACTATATGTAAAATATGTATTTTTTTAAAATCTCTTTATTTATAATTTTTTGTCATTTTTCAAAGAATAAAAACAAAAAACAGGCCAAAAAATATAGAATTAAAATCAAAATAAAATAACAGGCTTGAATAGCATTTCTATGACATATTGTAGCAATTATGCATTTTTCCCATAAAAGTGTTAATTCACGTTCATTAAGTTACTAGTACCGAATTCAAATTCTTTAAGCAAGTCATTGATAATTTTATATGTGTCCCAAAAGGCCCATATTTCTGAATGTGCATCCAAATTGTCCTCCAGTCTAGCTGTGAGATATGCATATTTTGAATATAATTAAGTCTTTGGTGTAATTGTAGTAGCGATAGCTTAGGGGCTACCCAGTTTAGGGCTATAATAACCCATGTGGCCGCTGCAAGTATTTGAGAGAACAATTTTCTTTGGGGACTTGCTAGCTTTTTATGTACAATATATATTTAAGAGTACAAGCAGCCTGCAGGATTACACAAAAGCAAGAAATAGCAAGTCAGTGTAAAAAGAAACAGCTAAGGGCTATATAACTTTTAATGAACTATGCTACTTAACTAATAAGAGTAATGCTGTGATTGAATATACCTCTATTTGACATATTTGAGTTAATATGAGCATTATTATGGCAAATAAGTAATAGAAAATGAGGTGGGGAGGAGTATTGGGGATTCATGAGCATATTCATGTCAGTGTGCAATCCCAGTTGTTGTCTAACTATAAAATAACAGTTGATAGCTGAAATACTTAGGGGTAAAAAAAATGCAAACCTTAGGCTAAGGCCACACTAGGCGATAGCGCCGCGATTTGACTCGCCGCGACTTTTCGCCGCGACTTTTAAGCCGCAATCGCTGGGGAAACTTTTGCGCTGGCGTCTATGGGGAATCGCGAAAAATCGCCAGCGTAAAAACACACGCGGCGATCTTTTCTCTACTGTCGCTCGAAATTGCCTCGCTAGGCGATTTCGAGCGACAATAGAAAAAAGATCGCCCAGCGATTGCGGCTTAAAAGTCGCCGCGAAAAGTCGCCGCGAGTCAAATCGCGGCGCTATCGCCTAGTGTGGCCTTAGCCTTAGGGCCATGGACACTCTTCACGGCTGACAAAATAGCTGATAATATCTTCCTATAGGATAGGAAGAATTATCATCTGCCTTGAGATGAATCACATTAAAATAGCACTATTGATGCTGCATTCAAATAGTATTATTAGTGCTGCAACATGCACTTAATTTATCAAATGTCCATATTGATGAAAAAGGTGCAAGCTGTGTTGCACAATAAGCGCAATTACGCTGAAATGCTGTCTAAGAACATAGTATTGTGTGTAAAAATGAGCCCGACTTTTGTTTCATAATGTAACCAGTACAAATAACCCTGTTGGGGGAAAGGGGAGTTACATATACTGTAGCTGATGCTTACCTGTGTCTGGAAATCATGAAGAATATTATTTTGTGTGGAATTTTTTTTTTTGCCTGATTGGGGTTTTCTACACTTGCCCCCTCAGTTGCTATATCTTATCATTGAAAACGTATTTTCTGTTTTTGTTCTCCTAGATCGAGAGAATCAGTCTATCCTGATCACGTAAGTTATAGTTACAAATTGCTGCTTCTGTCTCTTTGTATACATCTGGCTATTACTCTTACTTTACCTTTTCCTGCTCCCAGTGGAGAATCCGGTGCTGGGAAGACTGTGAACACAAAACGTGTCATCCAGTACTTTGCATATATTGCATCTGTTGGTGATCGGAAAAAAGATACTAACTCAAGTGGCAAGGTGAGATAACATAATTTCAATCTGAGTTGGCCCTGTGCTTTTAGAATTATAGAATAATATTCTTGGTAGTGATGCACCAAATCCACTATTTCGGATTCGGCCGAATCCTCCACGAAAGATTCGGGCGAATACTGAACCGAATCCGAATCATACTTTGCATATGGGGTGGAAAGGGGAAACCATTTTTTACTTCCTTGTTTTGTGACAAAAAATCACGTGATTTCCCTCGCCGCCCCTAATTCGATTCGGTTCGGCTGAGCAGAAGGATTCGACCAAATCCGAATCGTGCTGAAAAAGGCAGAATCATGGCCGAATCCCAAACCGAATCCTGAATTCGGTGCATCCCTAATTCTTGGCATTAACAGTATTAGTTGAGCTAATACATTAAGGGGGTATTCACTAAAGCCCAGTCGGGCTTTTTGGTGCAAAACTCGAATTTTTAGTTTTTGTTTTTTTAGACTTGAATTTTTCGGGATTTATTAAAGTCCAATTCTTCAAAAAGTCAGAATCCGAAAATCCCCCATCTCAGACCTGCCGAGGTTGTATATAAGACAATGGGAGAGGTCCCTATCCTATTTGGAAGTTTCTGTGGTTTGCTCTGGAATTAGCCCGGGCTTTTCGGGCAAAAATCTGATACTTCTGGCTTTTCTGTAAAAACTTGGCTTTTTATCGAGTTTTCCCCTGATCCGATTAAATCATGATTTTTATAAGAATAAATAAGGTCAAATCGTGGATTCTAGTTTAGTCTGACTTTTTTATTTAAATAATCAGAAAAATTCGGATTTTAGTATATAACCCCATAAGTTTATGTTTGAGCATTTTTCCATGTATATTTATATTACACACACTCTCTTTTTTCACCTAAACCAAAGGGAACTCTGGAAGATCAAATCATCCAGGCAAACCCTGCCTTGGAAGCCTTTGGCAATGCAAAGACTGTACGAAATGATAACTCCTCAAGATTTGTGAGTATTCTGCTGTTGATCACACCTTGTACAAATCTCAATATTCCTATTTCACTTCCTAAACTTACCTTCAATCCTTTCAGCTACATCTATCTTTAATTATCTATTCTCCTTAACTGCTTTCAAGAAGGTGGCTCTGCCTCAAGGCCAGGGTACTAAGACCAAGGCTAGCTTGAGAACAGAATCCATCCAAGTCAGGGGGGCTCCTGTGGAAATCTACATACACAAAGGGGCAGATTTATCAAGGGTTGATCTGAAAATTCGAAATTAGAATTTTCATGTTTTTTTTATGGTCAGTACTGTCAAATTCAATTAGGGAGTTATTCAAATTCGATTTGAGTTTTTAAAAAAATTCTAATTAGATTTTCGAGATTTATCATACTCTGTCCCTTTAAGAACTCAAATTCGACTGTTTGCCACCTAAAACATGCAGAATTGCTGTTAAAGTCAATGGGAGACATCCAGGGAATGAAATCTTGTATTACCGCACACCTCCTTCCACTATTCTGCGTGGTGGTGCTGGTTCTCCGTTGACCAAGCCCGGTCTCCTTACTGCTGTGCAATTTCAAAAAACGGTCCGCACACACCAATGTTGCAGTCGGGGATTGTGCCCCTTTTATTAATGCCACCAACAATCAACGTTTCGGGGGGAACACAGCCTCCCTTCTTCTGAAGAAGGGAGACATCCAGGGATACATTTTGAGTTGTTTGCAGATTTTCTGACATTCGAGTTTCTTTTGGTGAAAAAACTCGAATCAAGTTTTTAAAATTCAAATTGAATTCGATTCGAGTTTTCGGGTCAATTACATTCGTCCGAGTTTAAAAGATTAAATTTTTTTTATCTCTCGTATAACAATATATTTTTGGATTACATTTTTAATTCAAAACAGGAGACAAAATAGCCTGAGGTAATTGCATTTTCTGAAGGCAATTTTTTTTATTCATCACCCTTTTATTACTACTTTTCCATTCTCCTCTTCTTCCTCTCTTTTTCTTCCGCTTCTCTCTATCTCAACATCATTCTGTCTTTGAAGCTGACAGTAAAAAAAAAAAAGCATAATGACGTATGTTGTCTTTCATCTGTGGTTATTTCTCTCCAAATATACTCTTCTTTTCTGCTTAGGGTAAATTCATCCGGATCCACTTTGGTGCCACTGGGAAGCTGGCATCTGCTGACATTGAAACCTGTGAGGAGCTTTTCCATTCTTGGCCTATCTCTTTCTTTCTCTCTCTCTCTCATACTATCATTTGTTTTCTATGTTGTCTACCCACTTTACCCGCTTATACTATTCCATTCTGTTTGTTTAGTTTGATTCTCTTAGGCTAATACCACACATGACATGCGTAGAAACTCAGGCCATGAAGCTGCCTATCCCCTCAATCCTCTATCTGCATTGACAGACACTGTGTTAGCCTCTGTGCTGACACATGGAGTAGATTTAGGGGCAAAATGCAAGAGTATACATTTTCGCTTTGAAATCCGCTCCGTGTGTCTGCACCCGAACCAACACAGTGTCTGTCAGTGCAGACAGAGAAGCCATGTGTGGCACTAGACTTATGGACTTCCTATATTGTACTGCATTCCTTTGAGATTTTATTCCGTAATAATTTTCTTTCAGATCTTCTGGAGAAATCTCGAGTTATCTTTCAACTGAAGTCTGAGAGAGACTATCACATCTTCTATCAGATTCTTTCCAATAAAAAGCCAGAGCTTTTGGGTAAGCAAAACCTATCCATGCTTTTATGTGCAATGCCTACCTGACTTGGGCACAGAGACATGTCATTGCTCTATTTCTATTTTACAGAAATGCTGCTGCTGACGAATAACCCTTATGACTATTCATACATCTCTCAGGGAGAAACAACTGTGACTTCTATTGATGATACAGAGGAACTTATGGCCACAGATGTGAGTACACATTTTATATATAATATTATAATTGAGAGGCAGTATATATTCTATATTTATAAAATGGCACTTGTTGTAGGGAGTGTGTTGGGTAAAATCATACCTTTTTAAAATATCATTATATTATACATTTATAATATAGGTAGCATTGTTTGCTAAATAACACCGGAATAATGTTACAAAATTATAGGATACTGCTCAATCTTTAAGCAGCAATCAGCCTATTCTGATACTTTTCTGATATTTTTTGAAATACATTAAGGGGCACATTTACTTAGCTCGAGTGAAAGATTAGAATAAAAAATACTTTGAATTTCAAAGTATTTTTTTGGCTACTTTGACCTTCGAATTGGCTACTTCAACTTCGAATCGAACGTTTCAAACTAAAAATTGTTCGACTATTCGACCATTTCGATAGTCGAAGTACCGTCTCTTTAAAGAAAAACTTCCACCATATACTTCGCCACCTCCAACCTACCGAGCACCAATGTTAGCCTATGGGGAAGGTCCCCATAGGCTTTCCTAGCTTTTTTTGATCGAAGGAAAATCGTTCGATCAATGGATTTAATCGGTCGATCGAACGATTTTTCCTTCGATCGTTCGATCGATGGAAATGCGGTAAATCCTTCGAAGGATTTTACTTTGACGGTCGAATATCGAGGGTTAATTAACCCTCGATATTCGACCAATAGTAAATGTGCCCCTAATAGTACAGAGGTGCAATAAATAAAAATATATATAGCACCAAAAATGAAGTGCTATGTGTTAAGAGACACACTAGAAATGAGGTATCTGTCCCACAGTGCTTACCCCATTGTGGGTGGCTAATTTACACAAACAGGAAAGTAATAAGTGCAGCCATTCACAATATTTGCGTGCTTCGGGTGTTGGTCCATTAGTACTAGGACTAAATTAGATACTCTGCTAGGATTTTAGTTCTAAAGAAAGTGAGATCAGGGGCTCTTCTGCCACAAGGCAATGTGTGAACCTTGCCTTAGATGGCTGCACCTGCAAGTGAGCCGGGGTGGCAAAATGATGCTCCTGGTAACTAAGTTACTACTTATTAAACCAAAAAATTTGGCTTCTCTAGTGCAGAGAGTGCAGCTAGAGATTTCGGCCCCCAGAACTCCTCTGAAAAAGGTAAGCACAGGGGTGAGGGGGTGGCATTGGGAAAGCCTCCTATAGTGCTGAAACTCCTCTGGGTGTAGGAGAGTCCCTTACAAATGAATTCAGGTATAAGAATTTAGAGTCAAGAAGGTTTAAGGCAGGAGATGAAGAGAAACTAATGAGACAATCAGAAATATATGGAGACAGAAGTGAAGAGATTTTGTAAGTTATCTTCTCTCTTAGATGAGAGGAGGAGGATTGTAACACTAAAGTTTAAGATAAACAATACACTATTTTGCATCAACCTGATATGCACCTAGAGCTGCTGCTGCCCTTTATAAACATCTATAAATAACTGATATTAAGATTTTCCCTTTTGATCCATTTCCACAGAGTGCCTTTGATGTTCTAGGGTTTACTCAAGATGAGAAAAACTCTATTTACAAACTGACTGGAGCCATAATGCACTATGGGAATATGAGGTTCAAGCAAAAGCAGCGAGAGGAGCAGGCTGAACCTGATGGGACTGAGGGTGAGACATGCATGTTTGCACCTTACTAATCAGACAGGACAGACCAACCCCAACATTCCCACTTCAGATAATTACTAGGTCAAAGCACCTCTAAAACCTATTCCAATAGACATTCTCTGCATTTTGCATTTATTGTATATTTTAGAAGGGAGTGCAAAAAGAAGCACCAAAGTTATAACTCCAAAACCAAACAGTGAGGATAGAGGGAGGATAGAGGTTGTTAGTTATTAAAAGCAATTTTATACAACTAAGGATTTAGAAAATCAGTAATGCATTGTGTGCCATTTTAACACCTATTTATTCAAATGCTTTTTTTAGTAAGCCTTGCAAGTTTTTTGCCTATATTGCTGATTATTTACCTACTGCAGAACTTTTTTCATCAAAATGTTTGATAGAGAGAGAGATAGATAGTATAAGTATGATTTTCAACATACTCAGAGATAAGGCATTTTGTAACTTTAAATATAAAATAGAAACAAATGTAAGGTTTCAAGAAAAGTCAGATCTACATTAGCATAATTTTTTGGGCCTATCTTAATGGCAAAAGGCATAACTGTTGAATTTTAATAACTGAAAAAGGTTAATGGAGGTTATTAGATTAAACAGAAGTGTGGATTTAGTAAATGCTGAATTTGCATGGAATATATCAGTACTTTAAATGCCTTCTAAATATAACTGTTTTATTCTGGGTCAATAACAGGCTTGTGTAATGCAGTCCAGTTGTAGACAGAGCAACAAAGTCAATAGTTAAGTTTATCTAGATATAAAAATGAAGTAGTGACATGAGAGTATAAACTGTTCCATGTGTCAGCTAAACTATGGACTCTTGGCAAGAAAAGTATGCATTGGACATTTCACTTTTTTTTACTCCATGTTGGCTGTCCCCTATAATTTATTACTATGTATGAATTTGTGAAAGACCGGGCATTGCTAGCGCTACAAAATACAGAAAATTTTATGATGGTTAACATTGCAAGATAAATTGTTGTATTAAATATACCCATAACATATGGGCAGGAGATTACTTGTAAAGTATTTGTTTAGAAGAGTAGTTATGTACAGTATATATTGTAGAGTATATACACAAAGGATGACAAGCAGATTTCAGGTGTTATAAATTTAAGTAGTTAATATACAGTATAAAGCGGGGATCCCTAACCTTTTGAACCTGTGAGCAACATTCAGAAGTAAAAGGAGTTGGGGAGCAACACTAGCATGAAAAATATTCTTGGGGTGTCAAATAAGGGTTGTGATTGGCCATTTGCCCCTATGTGGATTGTCAACCTATATTGAGGCTCTGTTTGGCAGTACATCTGGTTTTTATACAACTAAAACTTGCGTTGAAGCCTGGAATTCAAAAATAAGCACAAACATTGAGGCCACTGGGAGCAACATCCAAGGGGTTGGAGAGCAACATGTTGCTCACGAGCTACTGGTTGGGGATCACTGGTATAAAGGATAAAGAGTGTTCTACATGTATTCTGTCTGATTATTTCAGAGGCTGATAAATCTGCCTACCTGATGGGACTGAACTCTGCTGACTTGCTAAAAGGATTGTGTCACCCTCGTGTCAAAGTGGGAAATGAGTATGTGACTAGAGGACAAACTGTCGAGCAGGTTAGTGTCATTCTCACATCCTATAAACTAGTGCATTTTAACCATAATATCTAATGTATGTAAATCTAGTTAATCTTCTAAGCTACTATAAAAAACAATATTACAAAAGCACTGAAAAAAAACCTATTTTTTCTAGGTCAACTATGCCACAGGTGCTCTGGCCAAGTCAGTGTATGAGAAGATGTTCTTGTGGATGGTGGTGAGAATCAACGTCACTCTAGAGACCAAGCAGCCCAGACAATACTTCATAGGAGTGCTGGACATCGCAGGCTTCGAGATCTTTGATGTACGAATCAAACATGAGTGTGTTTTGGTACCAGTGGTAAAGAAAAGAAGTATAGGAAGGAGGCAGAGCTAATTTATTGAGGAGGAGGGTTAAACTGATTATGGAGTGTGGGCTTGGTAAGAAATTATGAAGAAGACCAAACATTGTGGAATACTCTTTGGTTTGAGTAGGTGAAAGGCATAACAGACACTTCTCCAAAGAACACCCAGACAGCCAGCCCTGGACTGGGATTCAAAATAGGCCCTGGCATTTCATTTACACAGAAGCCTAACCAGCCCCCACCACCAGTCTACTAAATCATGACTGTCTATGAGATCTTACAGATTGCCAGTCCGGGCCTGCAGACAGCTCTAGATAGTGTATAGCATCTTTAAAGTTTTCATTTATTTCATTTATTTGCCAGGTGTTTATAAATGATTCCGATTGTCTTTTAAATCTTTGATAAATGTGCACTCTCCTAAGTGGATTAGTCAGGTCGTTGTAAAGAGATAATGAAAGCATCAATAAACAAAATCACTATAGCGAGGAAACATCAGGGATGAGGCAGGCAGACTGGTTATGTAACAGAGGATAGCTAATTGGATTAAAATGAATGATGTGTATCGTGGGGGTGCTGCAGGAGTGTTGTTTTATTTTTGTATTTTACTTTATCTTTTATCTAATCCTTTGCTCTTCTCTGTTATTCTTGCTTTCTTTGTTTTTTCCTATCAACCTTCTTACAAACCACTTTAATTTACTCTTATTTTTCTGTTACACTTCCCACTCATGTGTCTCAATTTTTGTCCTGCAATTCTGTGCAGTTTAACAGCTTTGAGCAGCTCTGCATTAACTTCACAAATGAGAAACTGCAGCAGTTCTTCAATCACCACATGTTCGTGCTGGAACAGGAAGAGTACAAGAAAGAAGGAATTGAATGGGTCTTTATAGACTTTGGTATGGACTTGCAGGCCTGCATCGATCTTATAGAGAAGGTGAGTACAGTCTAAGAAAGACTAGTCGCATATTCTCCAGAAGGTAAACTACTGTCAGGTTAGTACATAGTTAGTGCATGATAAAATTTGCAATCTTTCTTTCTTTCACTGGTGGAAGTGTTCGCTCAACTGTTTCTGGGAATAAAGGTGGTAAGGACAGGGCTGGGGTGCGCCTTCTAACACTGCTCTTTGCTCTGAATGCCGTGCCCCTTAGTGCCCAGGGGTCATAAATGACCCATTATATCTCAGTGAGCTTTAGGCATGAATGAATACTTACATTTCTCATACTTTTATTAATATTATTATTACTCTTTAAATTTTACTCTTTATATTTAGAACTTATTTTTAGTGTACAATATGTTCATCCAATTTACTTTTCTGCTTGTTGGGATATTGTACATATATATATATATATATATATATATATATATATATATATATATATATATTTTTTTTTTTTTCACTTATCAAGACCTACTGTATGTGTGCGGAAGTGACTTTTTGTTCCAGTGCACCTATCTAGTTATATATATATCTATATGTGGTCTTGAGAAAGGTCTTAGGAACAGACAGAAATGTTGACCCCCTGTTTTTTTTATATGGATTTTTAAATAATTTTTCAAAGGCTCCCCGTGTGCACCTTCATTTTTGGATGTTTTTATATATATATATATATATATATATATATATATATATATATATATATATATATGGTAAGGCATTTTTTAGTAGCAGTATGCACAAAATGTCTATGTCTTAAATATATTGATAATGAGTTGAGTGCAGAGGACTCTTGTATTTGTCTCTCTATATATATATATATATATATATATATATATATATATATATATATATATATATATATATATATATATATATATATATATATATATATAGTATATTTCCACAAGCAAGGAATATCAACAAGGAGTTTATTAGAGGCGAATTTTCATGGAGTTTATTAGTGGAGATCTGGAGACCTTTTTGGCCTTTTTGTCAACATGAAATAACCGTATACAATCTTGTCAATATAAACAGTAAAGGTGCATGGGTGATGCTTTTGCTTACTTGTGAAACTATATATCATAATTGCGCTGTGATCTGTATTGTATTCATTATATACTTTTACTTAAAAACTCCAATACTTTACCACTACAGCCTATGGGCATCATGTCCATCTTGGAAGAGGAGTGCATGTTTCCCAAAGCGAGTGATGTGACCTTCAAGGCCAAATTATATGACAATCATCTGGGCAAGTCACCCAACTTCCAAAAGCCCAGAAACATCAAGGGGAAGCCTGAGGCCCACTTTGCTCTTGTGCACTATGCTGGCACTGTGGACTATAACATCCTAAACTGGCTGACAAAGAACAAGGATCCCCTGAATGAGACCGTAGTTGGGCTGTACCAGAAGTCCTCCCTCAAGCTTCTAGCAAATCTGTTTGCAAATTATGCCGGTGCTGATTCAGGTACATTGAGGGCATTTGGACACCAAAAACCAGCCAAGATTTTACTGTTTATTTTCTCAACCATAACCCATACTATTCGGCTCTCTATTTCTAGTATAAAGGATCCACACATGCTTCCTTGTTTTTTTTTTCCCTACCTTTAATTATATTTTTGTTGTATATTTTTTTAGCTTTAATGCTAATAATCAACACTCACAGTATATATAATGGGTGTCATGCAGTGATTGATTGAATTTGTCCAATCCCCACAAGGCTTCAATCTTTCCTCTCCAGTGTTAACTGGAAAAAGACACTTAAAGGGGAACTAAAGTCTAAAATAGAATAAGGCTAGAAATGCTGTATTTTGTATACAAAACATAAACATGAACTTACTGCACCAGAAGCCTAATTAAACAAATGATTTATGTTTTCAAATTTGACCGCAGTGGGTCATCATCTTGTAACTTTGTTAAACATTTTTGCAAGACCATACACATCATTGCCTAAATGGCAATATAATATGCATTATTATATAAGGATTCTGTATAAGAAATTCTCTGATGTTGTATTCAACAGCTGACCCATCGACAAAGAAGGGTACAAAGAAGAAAGGTTCAACCTTCCAGACAGTGTCAGCTTTGCATCGTGTAAGTAAAACACAAAAGTTTTGTTCACCTTGTTCCCTTTTACCTTGTTATTGCTTTCTTTTATATATTCATTATATGAGTTATTAAAACTGATCCAATCATTTTGGCTTCTGGGCCAACAATGGGATCACAATATGCGCCAGTGGAGTCCCGCCAGGAAGGGATGGTATCAACAACCCTCGCTCAACTGAACTTTCAAAACTGCCAGAATATGACACCGTACAAGCCAATAAGTTGCTAACTTTGTCAACAGCTAATCTCAGCAAGTGCACGGCCATTTTAAGTCTACTTCTTGCATGCAAGTACTTTATGTTTTATTTTCTTCACAGGAAAACCTGAACAAGCTGATGACAAACCTTCGCTCCACTCATCCTCACTTTGTCCGCTGCATCATTCCAAATGAAACCAAGGCACCAGGTGCTAAATGTCACTTCTTATTGTTGTTGCTCTAATAAGATTACTTTTTCTACTGAAGATTAAATGAACCCAAGCTGACTCCACATAAATCATGATAAAACTATCTATTCACCTTTTTCCTGCTTTCATTTTAGGCGTGATGGATAACCGTTTGGTGATGCACCAGCTTCGCTGTAATGGTGTCCTGGAAGGTATCAGAATCTGTAGGAAAGGATTCCCAAATCGCATTCTTTATGGAGATTTCAGGCAACGGTGAGTCAATAATACATACACAAAGCAAATATCAGAATTATAAATGACTGCCCCATTACAGGGTAACTTTTCCAAGCAGTCACAGTAAAGTATATAACAATTGCATTGCAGGGGTTTCCAATTAGTAAAATCTTTCTGTGATATGGAGCAAGAAAGCCAATTCTTAAGGTGATAAACAATCTGTCGCTTTTGAACCAAATTCCTTTATTTTGCAAAGGGCATTGGCAGATAAGGAGTTTTGTCGCCAGCTGTAATTAATTTGCACTACCAGGACCCTAAATGAGTGACCTGGGCCAATATTAAATAATTTAGCTACTAAAGACAAAGTAGGCCATCTGCAGCCCACAAATTGCAGAAAAAATCAGAACTAATGTAGAACTAATGTTCTGTTAACCTATTTATCAATTAATTCTAACTGCAATAATATTAGAATGAATCACCTCTCAGAAATAGCAGATATATCTTTTATATCAGCTTAAGAACTCTACAATATTCTGAGATATATATTTTTATTTAAGCTATAATGCCTGTAAATTGTGAGGTATAGAAGAAGATAATAAACTGGTCATGAAGTTTAAAGTTGAGGCTATATGATGATGGGTTTTTACTAAATGGTGACATTGTAGCATTGTTTCTATAGCCACTGTCTCTCTAGTTGGCCACAATTATTCTGATTACTTCTCACAGCCCTCCTTTTGTATAATACTGAAGATGTCCAAAAACGCTCTGCCTATTCAGTGCAGGATGCTAGTGCAACTTTCCTCTTACAGGTCACCACTTTCCTATGCTTTTTAGTATACGAGAAATGAGGAGAGCACTCAATAAGCATAAATGCTGTGGTTACTTTATTCAATGCCGACCACCAGTACACGACATGTTTCGGGCTTCTTTGCCCTTTATCAAGTGTAACATACAATCAGAACGTGCAGGTTTTTAAACACTCCCCTACCATCCCCCACCATCGTTGTGAGTAATTGGTTCCAGAAAAAACAGGAGGTGTGTATTAAGTCCATTTTACAGTCCATATGTGGATATTCAATCCACTGTGTGTGCCTTCTATATTAAAGTATCAAAAACAGCCCGGTGTCTGTGTCCATTTCACACAAGGTTAATCACATATTCAAGTATCAAAAAGTCTGTTATTATGTTGCTTCCAATCTGTTAAAAAGGGAAATTGTTACCATATGTCAATTGATTAACTGATACAAGGTAAAAAAACAGTACTGCACACTTCTGTGCCTACCTTCTAATAAACTCAAGTCTAATATTTAACTTTTATCAGTACTTTACACCAGCTATTATTTATCTTACCATTAATTTTATTCGTATATGTTGCTGGTGTAGTCTATACTTGAATTCAGGTCTAAAAACCTGTTTAAAAACCTGCACGTTCTGATTGTATGTTACACTTGATAAAGGGCAAAGAAGCCCGAAACATGTCGTGTACTGGTGGTCGGCATTGAATAAAGTAACCACAGCATTTATGCTTATTGAGTGCTCTCCTCATTTCTCGTATACTAAAAAGCCCTCCTTTTGTGTTATATTTACCAAAAAAGAAGCCAAAAGAGGCCATGGTTTAGCATGCTAGAGCCATGAACTGAAACATTTTGGGCATTGGCCAATTGAACATGCTATAATGGCACTTTCTATACTAGAGTACTTCCCTTTTTTCATAGACTGTATAGAGTAATAACATAAATCAGAACAATTATTTTTCTTTGAATGTATAGTAGTCCTTTAACATTTAATATTGCTATAAAATGTTTCTGAGTTTCTCTGTTTCTCAGGTATCGCATCCTAAATCCTGCAGCTATTCCAGATGGCCAGTTTATAGACAGTAGGAAAGGAGCAGAGAAACTCTTGGCTTCACTGGAGATTGATCATACTCAGTACAAATTTGGACACACCAAGGTAACAGAACATCCTTTACTAAAGCAAGGATGTAATGTAGCAGATCCGTTTAGGTTTAATAACCTAAATATGTGTACCCTTGTTAGGTCTTCTTCAAGGCTGGTCTGCTGGGTCAGCTAGAAGAAATGAGAGATGAACGCCTCTCCAGGATCATCACACGTATCCAGGCACAGTCCAGGGGTGTCCTGTCTAGAATAGAATTCAAAAAGATGGTGGAGCGCAGGTAATTCCTATCTCAAATACTTTTAAAAATGTGTGTAATGACCAGCTCATTATATGCCAAGCTGTACATATAGTGTTTCCTTAATCCTACTGGACGTGTAATTTTTAAGTGAACCATATAAAGACATTGTACATATTTTCCATTCAACAATAGGGTTACCAATATTGTATCCTACATGCCCAGTCGGTAAATCACCAGTTAGGGCCGGGGCTGTAATTAGAAATTTACAGCGATATAACTGCTGGTAAATTTGTAATACCATATAAATCCTGTCCCTCTCCACTGAGAGATATCCGCTTATAAGTACAGGCTCCCCTGCCCAGTGATGCCATTGTCCCACCCCCACATGACATCACCACCCACTCCCTGACCTTCATTAAAAAAGATGGCAACCCTATTCACCAAAAGGCTGCCACCCTGACAGTGACATTATATAAACATATGAATGGATATATTCATGTCTACATTTATGTTTAAAAATACTCGTATTTTGTCCTCAACAGAGACGCCCTCCTAGTCATCCAGTGGAACATCAGAGCTTTTATGGGAGTCAAAAATTGGCCCTGGATGAAGCTCTATTTCAAGATCAAACCTCTACTGAAGAGTGCAGAAACTGAAAAGGAAATGCAGAATATGAAGGAGGAGTTCCTGAGACTGAAAGAAGCTCTGGAGAAATCAGAGGCCCGGCGTAAGGAGCTTGAGGAAAAGATGGTTTCCCTGCTACAGGAGAAAAATGATCTGCAGCTGCAAGTACAGGCTGTGAGTGCTCAGTTGCAAAACATACAAATCCATAGGAATAGCTGCAGCCATGTTTGAGGAGCACAGAATGACCATGGACTTAGAGCTTAAGAAAAGCCCTTTCCCTCAATTTCATATTCGTGGACTGCCCATTTATCAAACCAATTCCCAAAATATGCTCAACACAATATTATTTTTTCCCTGTAATAAGTTGTGTATGTAAAAGTAAAGAGTTATGGCCCCAAAAAGCCTCAATACATTGGCATGAATGATACAATCATCTTTTTAACTTAAGTTCAACTCCTGTGACATTAAACCCACAAGCATGCCCCCTACATAACAGACTTCATACCAAAAACTCCGAAAGATTTGTTAGAGCTGCAGACACAATTTGTTTTTCATGGTGGGCAAAAAAACATGTGGCTGGATTTACCAAAATTAAATCTGGAAATCCTGAATGACTTCCATTACATTACACATTTTACTAATTTGCTTTGTTTTGGTTTTTTTAGGAACAAGATAATCTGTCAGATGCTGAGGAAAGATGCGAACAATTGATCAAGAACAAGATCAACCTGGAAGCAAAGTTAAAGGAGCAGACAGAAAGACTAGAGGATGAGGAGGAAATGAATGCAGAACTGACAGCAAAGAAACGGAAGTTGGAGGATGAGTGTTCCGAGCTAAAGAAGGATATTGATGACTTGGAGCTGACACTTGCAAAAGTAGAGAAAGAAAAGCATGCTACTGAAAACAAGGTGAGAATTGTCTCTTTAAGTTCATTCATTAAATGCATTATATCACCTGCTTTTTTTGTCCCCTTACTTAATTTTGTAATTTGGAATTAATATTTCCCTATGCAGGTCAAAAACATGACAGAGGAGATGGCTGCTCTTGATGAGATTATTGCCAAATTGACCAAGGAAAAAAAAGCTCTTCAGGAGGCCCACCAGCAGGCACTGGATGACCTTCAGGCAGAAGAGGACAAAGTCAATAGCCTGACCAAATCCAAAGCCAAACTAGAACAGCAGGTGGATGATGTAAGTGAAATCACAGACCAAAAGCAGATGTTTTCATTTTTAACAAGAAAGCACAATAATAATAAACTTATATCTAATGGGTACAGCTGGAAGGATCTCTGGAGCAGGAAAAGAAAGTAAGAATGGACCTGGAAAGAGTAAAAAGGAAGCTGGAAGGAGACCTTAAACTGACACAGGAAAGTCTTATGGATCTTGAAAATGACAAACAGCAACTGGAGGAAAAGCTGAAGAAGTGAGTGATATTAGACAAACTGTATTAAATGTTGGGATTAAAATGGAAAATAATTATGCAAAGTAGTTGTTCATTTGTGAATTTAAAGGCAAATTGATATTTTTCTGAGCAAAAATCCTTTAAATATTATTTGTGCACATTGTCTTGCTTTAGGAAGGATTTTGAAATCAGCCAGATGAACACAAAGATTGAGGATGAGCAGAATATGGCTTCTCAGCTCCAAAAGAAGCTGAAAGAGTTACAGGTAGACCATTGAGTCATTTGAGTTATTAGGCACCACCTGTAATGTCCCTCATTCACTATCTCTTAATTCTTTACACAGGCCCGAATTGAGGAGTTGGAAGAGGAACTAGAAGCTGAGAGAGCTGCTAGAGCCAAAGTGGAAAAACTTCGATCTGATCTGTCTCGGGAACTAGAAGAAATCAGTGAGAGGTTGGAGGAAGCTGGAGGAGCCACCTCAGTGCAGATGGAGTTAAACAAGAAGAGGGAGGCAGAGTTCCTCAAACTCAGAAGAGACCTTGAGGAGTCCACATTGCAATCTGAGGCTACTGCAGCCACACTAAGGAAGAAGCATGCAGACTCTGTGGCAGAACTGAGTGAACAAATAGACAACTTGCAGAGGGTTAAGCAGAAGCTGGAGAAAGAGAAGAGTGAACTCAAACTGGAGCTGGATGATGTGGCATCCAATATGGAACAGGTTGTAAAGGGGAAGGTAAGATGGAGTTTTAAGCACCAGGATTACATGCCATTGTCCCTCCAAATATTTTTCAATGGCCAAACAAAATTAGTTTTGGTAGGGATCATTTATTATATTTCCTATTACATTTACAGTGAAAATGTTTGGCTGAAATTAAATGAAGAAACCAGAGGTTACAGTGAAGAGGGCTAAAATGAGTCAAAAAGCCCTCACACCAATAAATGCACTGAAAGTCTTCTTATAAGAGAAGCTATTCACATGTCCCATACTATTCACATAAGGGATTGCTTTCTTGCACTTCTGTTTGAGGTCTGGATGTGATCTGCACTTTGAGGCACATAATAAAATGCAATGCAGGATGCAGATCAAGTACAGGATTGACCTGTTCTTACAACCTAAGTACAGGGTCCATTTGAATGATGCCTAAATGAGAGGGAGAGTAACGTTTAGTTTTAAGGAAATGCTTTGTGAAAAACACGGGGCATGCAAATGTATTCTGTTTCAATCCAAAACATTTAGGGGCAGATTTATCAAGGGTCGAAGTGAATTCAAGGGAATTTTCTAAGTAAAAAAATTCAAAATTCTAAGTAATTTTTTGGATACTTCGACCATCGAATAGGATACTATGACTTCGAATTTACTTCGAATTTGATTAAAAAAAACTTCAATACTTCGCCAAATTAAACCTGTTGAAGTGCTAAGTTAGCCTATGGGGACCTTCTACAACCATTTTCTAAGTCTTTACACATCGAAGTAAAATCGTTTGATTGTACGCTAAAATAGTTTGAACCGTTCAATTTGAACTATTTAATCGTTCGTTACTACGATCGTTCCATGGCCAAATTCAGTGAAAAATACTTCGACTTCGATATTCAAATTTTAAGTATTTTAATTTGATGGTCGAATTTCAAAGTATTTTTTACTTCGAAATTCGACCCTTGATAAATCTGCCCCTTAATGGCAAATAGGGTTTTAATCACTTTTTAATATACACTAGGCAAGAGTGTGTTGTAGTGAAGCACTGAAACCCATTTATAAACCATCACCTGCAATATTAATCTCTCCCACTAGGGGGCACATTTATCAAAGATAAACATTTTGTAGTCAGGATTTTCTAAGTAGTTAAATGAAATTAATGTGGAATTATAAAAACAAATTTATGCTAAGAACATTATTTGTCTAAATTCAGACATTATAGTGAACAATCTTAAATTAACATTTCTGTTTTACTTCTGTTTCATTCCTCCCAATTTCTTAATGCAATTCTTCTATAATTCATTGCAGGCAAACCTGGAAAAGTTGTGCCGGACATTAGAGGATCAGGCAAATGAGTATCGCACAAAGTCTGAGGAGACACAGAGACTGGCCAATGATCTCTCCACCCAGCGTGCCAAACTCCAGACTGAAAACGGTAAAGAAACATTGTAAATTCAGGCACAATCTTAGACTTATTTTTTCTGGACAGAGAAAACACAGTAGTGAACTGAGCTTAAGCACATCCTTTGTATTGTAAAAAATAATGGTAAAAATAGCAGAACTGTTTCTGTATAATGATCCATAGTGCAAATATCAGCAAATAAAACAGAGCAGTATGGAGACACCTGCTACACTAGCCGTAATTTTTTTCACTCAATCCTGTAAGTAAGAATAGCAGAAGCTTGTCACTGTATGTGAGGAGCAAGGAATCCTCTGAAGGAACACTGCATGAAATGCATACAAAGCTTCTGGCAAGCAGTTAGTTCTTCAGCTATAGCTCCAGTACTCGTAGCTCTTAGTACATAGTATACATTCTCCAAGTAGGCAGTGTTAGTATCATTCTTGCTTATACTTTTGTTCTACACCCCTATAATTCAAAGGGGAAATATACTCAGTTTACTATGAGTAATACAGTACATGTGTGATAGATCTTTTATATAAATCACATACAGGAGCTGATGTGAGAACATCATACTGGTTCATCTACCACAAGAAAACAAAATCCATATCTAGTTACTTGCTAGTCCAGTCCCTGTGGGGCAGTCCAAGATGGCCAGACTCTTGCATGATCTTTCCAAACATATGTATATGAAATGTCATTGTTTTGCCCAGGATGAAACATGAAACATCTTTTCATTCATACATTTCAGTTAGTTATATGTCTAATTAATAAGTACATAGTTGTTAATCCTTTTGTAAATTAGTTAAGCAATGGGTTATAAAGTTCTGACTCTTATGCTACAGGGGAATTGTCCCGCCGGCTAGATGAGAAGGAGGCACTGATATCACAACTGACACGGGGAAAACAAACTTACACCCAAAAGCAAGAAGATCTGAAGAGGCAGCTAGAGGAGGAAGCCAAGGTATGTATATAGCATACAGCTGAGGATGTCAGTATTACTATGTTGAAAAGTGAAAAGAAGAAAGAGAAATCCATCTTTTGATGCCAGTGGTTGAGTGGTTGCTTTTCTCCTTTATCATAGATGTGAGTGTTGTTAATGGATACTAATGTCCACTCTGAATCTAGCATTTTAATGGGTATCCTTTTTTTTCTAAGGCTAAAAATGCATTGGCCCATGCTCTACAATCAGCCCGCCATGACTGTGACCTTCTTAGGGAACAGTATGAAGAAGAGCAAGAAGCCAAGGCAGAGTTACAAAGAATACTGTCCTAGGCCAATTCAGAGGTCGCTCAGTGGAGGACCAAGTATGAGACCGATGCTATTCAGAGAACAGAGGAATTGGAGGAGGCCAAGTAAGATTTCACTGTGCCTTGTCACCCCAATAGGCAACATAGAAACATCTCTAGATGTTAACAGTCCTTGCATTTATTCAAAATCCCTGCATTGAAATGTTACAATTTATATTAATATTCTCTTCTCCTTGTCTGTGGTAATCATCAATATTTTGTTACAGGAAAAAGTTGGCACAGAGGCTACAAGAGGCAGAAGAGGCTGTTGAGGCTGTAAATGCGAAATGCTCATCACTTGAAAAAACAAAACACCGCCTACAAAATGAGATTGAGGACTTAATGGTGGATCTAGAGAGGTCAAATGCTGCAGCTGCTGCACTGGACAAAAAGCAAAGAAACTTTGACAAGGTGATAACTGTCGAAACTGAAATAGAAGTTGTAGTAGAGAAAATGTAGTAGGTGGGGATGTTAATTGTCATCTCTTGTGCAGATCCTTTCTGAATGGAAGCAAAAGTTTGAGGAGTCTCAGGCAGAACTTGAATCTTCACAGAAAGAATCTCGTTCCCTCAGCACAGAACTTTTCAAGCTAAAGAATGCTTATGAGGAATCTTTAGAGCATCTTGAGACTTTCAAGAGAGAGAATAAGAACTTGCAGGGTAAGAGAAATAAGGAGCATTCATAGGTACTAACAGCTTCAGGATGCTTTGGATCACATCATACAGTCAACATAATATGAAAAAGCATTCCTGTTTATACACGCTGCTGGTCAGTGTTTCATACCATACTGTATTATAATATCCCTTAGAATAGGCTTGTTAAGAAAATTGTGTTTACCTTGTACACAGAGGAGATCTCAGACCTGACAGAGCAGCTGGGAGAGAGTGGAAAGAGCATCCATGAACTGGAAAAAGTCCGTAAACAGCTGGAGCAGGAGAAGATGGAGCTGCAGTCAGCACTGGAGGAGGCAGAGGTGAGGCCATATCTTTATCCTTACAGGCCATCCAAGGATCGTTGATCTGCTGCAAGGACACTAGCAAAAATCACATGTACAGTATAACAATAACCATCATTACTGTGCATCGATATATACAATTCTCATACATAAAAATATATGTTTTTGAGAGGCATCATCTTCAAACTATATATACAGCTTTCACCATACACTCAAAAGATCTTGTTCATCAAAACATTCTCATTAAAGTCAATGTTTCTGAATCACACAGTGTACAAGAAAGACACATTAGGTTATCTGAAATATTGACTTTGATATTGGTGAAAATCAGTTTGCCATGTTTATTTATGTTTAGGCTAATGGCACACCAGGCATTCTCCCCCCCCCTAGAGAAACACCTGTTAACACTCGTGCTTCCATTGACTTGCAGACAGTGACTGGCATTTTTCCGCTGGCAAATTTCCAGTGTGCCATTAGCCTTAAGAGGTGCAGCATTAAGCACAAAACATTTGTTTTCTTGAGGTTTACATCAATGCATATATTCTTGTGACTGGTGTGCAAGGTGCACAGGTGCCCTCTATTTTACACCTACCAATAGCCAGGTACAATTACTGGGCTGTATTTGAGTTTTGTTCCCATGTGGCTTTTTTTGTGTCAGCAAAGCTGGAGTTGGAGGGAGTAGATTGAAAACCCATGACTTCTCCTGGATGGCACAAGTAATGATGTATATGCAACTTGTGTGCCAATTTACAGACTAGGTTGTTCTTAGCACCATGCACAAAATTGTGTTGCTGTGGGGAAAACACTACCTGCTTCAAGTCCTTTACATTGCCCCCTATTAGTAAATGGGCATTGCAGTCTTTTCGGTCTGAGTTGCAGAGAGAAGGTTGTAGTAATGAAGGACCTGACAGGGGGCATTTACAGTTGTATCAAACACACAATATAGTAAATATTTAAATGCAGTATAGTAAATATGTTTATGCAGATCTATAGAATTCTTTAACTCTCCTTGTGTCACACAAAGTTATGTCATGTATTAAACTGTCATCCTTCATGAATTTGTCTCCTTCAAAACCCAGGGCTCCTTGGAACATGAGGAGGGCAAGATTCTGCGTGTACAGTTGGAGTTGCAGCAAATAAAGGCTGAATTTGAACGGAAATTGTCTGAAAAGGATGAGGAGTTTGATCAGGCCAAAAGAAATAACCAGCGAGCTATAGATACCCTTCAGGCATCGCTAGAAGCTGAAACAAGGAGTCGCAATGAGGCCCTCAGAATTAAAAAGAAGATGGAAGGGGATCTAAATGAGATGGAAATCCATTTAAGCCAAGCTAACCGTCTAGCGGCCGAAGCACAGAAACAACTTAAAAACATTCAAGGAGTCCTAAAGGTACTGTGAAAAATTGTCTGTTTTGCCTCTTTGTCTGTACAGCATGTACAGTACATGCTCAAAGACCATGGTTTATCTGGAATATTGTCTAAATTTGTCTGCCAGAGGAATGAAGATTTAAATAGTTAAGAATGGCCTCAGTATGTTTAAGTATAACCGAAGTTTGGGATCAATTATTCACTAGACAGAATAATTTTAATGTTCAGTTTAACAGTTTTTTATTTGGGATTCCATTTCCACAGGACACACAGATTCAGCTGGATGATACTTTGAGAATCAATGAGGATTTGAAAGAAAACACTGCAATTGTGGAGAGAAGGAATGTATTGCTTCAAGCCGAGCTGGAGGAACTGCGCTCTATATTAGAACAAACAGAGAGATCACGCAAACTCGCAGAACAAGAGTTGGTAGAGACCAACGAGAGAGTGCAGCTCCTTCACTCCCAGGTCTGACTGGCATCATGTTTTATGACTCCATTTAAATACACAAATAGCTCATGCTTTTCATAACAATGGTTTCTTCTTTCTCCGTCTGTCAATCCCAAAATAGAACTCCCCTTGACTTGCCTTACTATTCCATATATAGATCAGTATCATTATCCTATAAATGGCTGTTTCCATTGCTTTTTGTCTTTATAACAATAGTTTGACCTCCACCACCCATACCCCTACCCTTTCAACACTTCCTAACCCATATGTGATTTTTCTATGGTTTTGTGTGTCAAATCTAAAAACATGTAATCAAATTACACACAGAACACCAGTCTGATTAATCAGAAGAAGAAGATGGAGAATGACTTGTCCCAGCTTCAAAGCGAAGTGGAAGAAGCAGTGCAAGAATGTCGCAATGCAGAGGAGAAGGCCAAGAAAGCCATCACCGATGTAATTTCCTAATGCATATATTGATTCTACTGTCTTCTATATTGTTGGATTGGATACAACTGGCCATATGAGTATTTAACAAATGTCATTAACCTGTGTCTGTATCTGTATCTTAGCTGTAACCATTTCTACACAGGCTGCAATGATGGCAGAAGAGTTGAAGAAGGAGCAGGACACAAGTGCCCACCTGGAAAGGATGAAGAAGAACATGGAGCAGACCATCAAAGACCTCCAGCAGCGACTTGATGAAGCTGAGCAGATTGCCATGAAAGGTGGCAAGAAACAGCTACAGAAGCTGGAGGCTCGAGTCCGAGAACTGGATAGTGAGCTGGAAGCGGAACAGAAGCGAAATGCTGAGTCCGTCAAGGGCATGAGAAAGTATGAGAGGCGCATTAAGGAGCTGACCTATCAGGTGTGTGTGTGTCAGTACATACATGTATGAAAGTACCTCATGAAAATAGATCACATGTTGGTCAAATGAGAAAAGGTGAAAAAAAATTCAGATACAGGGGATTGGGCAGGTATCAAACTGTACAGGGACTGACTTTGAGAAGAAGATTTTGTATAAAATACTTCATTCAGAGGCTTCTGCTGTATACACTTTGCAAACCATGCTAAAATAACTTTGCTACCCCATAATCAAATGATTGTCTTAATTCTATTTCCATCTATATTTCTCTTTTTACTCATGCAGACTGAGGAAGACAGAAAGAACTTGGTTCGTCTTCAGGACCTTGTGGACAAGCTGCAACTGAAAGTGAAAGCTTATAAGAGGCAGGCAGAAGAGTCTGTGAGTGTTTTTGGATGACCTTTCATTTGATTTTCATTCATGAGTTGTGACTTACCTTCTTTTATCTCCTTACCTTCCTTTAGGAGGAACAGTCCAATATGAATCTCTCCAAATTTCGTAAAGTTCAACATGAGCTGGATGAGGCTGAAGAAAGAGCTGACATTGCAGAGTCCCAGGTCAACAAAATAAGAGCCAAGAGCCGGGATATTGGTGGCAAGGTGAGTGTTATGGCCTTCAGAGTGAGAGGAAAGGAGGGATGAAAAGGAGAGAAAAACTAAATGATAGAGCACGATAAACTGAAATCTGAAGTGGTAAAAAAGGTGAAGCCATAACAAAAATAAGTTAAAGTATATATATGATCATTTTTCCCATTTGGCATGCCTGTACTGTTTCACCACCATATTACTAAGACATTTATAGCAGTTTAACAACTGATACCAGAAAACCAATAAAGACACTTACAAACTACAATATAGTACAGACCATAAATTGTAAATGCTGCATGGAAGGATACTATGAGAACAGTCAACAACACACCATTGAATGGTGTCATAGCAATAGGTAAAGTAGGAATGGGGAATGAGGGAAGATATAAATTGCATGTAAATAACTGATTTTCTCTCTCTCTCTCTCTCTCTCTGTCTCTCCTTATTTTTCTTTTCTTTCTGTCTCATGTGGGATCCCAACTTCCCTCTCCAGAAAAGTCTGAATGAGGAATAATCAAGCTTCTTTCTTTACCCATGGGTCCAAGACCCTTCTTCCTTTAATTTGTCTCCCTGTTAAGAATAAAGAGCACAAACTACATTTGCTTGAATTTTCTTTTTTTATTAGAAGATTTTGCAGTAAAACTAACACTTTGAAAAATAAACTATGCCCTGCTGGATGCCACACTTGCAATATCCACACCAGAGTTCAGAAATTAAGATACACCTGGTGCTCACAGGCATTGCCAACAGCTAGCATATCTGTCTTTATATTTGTCTTTATTTAATCTGATAGATTCAGGACATTTTGGATTTATCAAAATACCTACTGGAAAATAGTGTTGTTGTTCCAAAAATATTACTAATGAGCCCTAAGGGCACGTATATCACATAGAATAAAGAATATGTCATCTATCGCTAACACTTTTTGCCTTACCTGCTCATTACGCTATGTTTAGGTAAGCAATTCTGCCAACATAAGATAATGCCAGCATACAGTAATGCACAGTGTCAAATAATATCTCTGCTACCGTGTTTGAGAAAAGAACAAGCTAACATTAGACCCAATATATATGCCTACCCAATGCAGTTTGTGATAGTGACACCTTTGTGAATTCATTCTGACATATTGCTTAGGTACACAAAGGTGACAAAAGTCTGTTCCATAAGATTAATCATTGCATTTTTTATGGCATGGCCTATCTCTCTATAAATGTTTTCATGCCATACAAACAAACGCACACATATATACAAGAACATTCTGGGTCAGAGCAGTTGCTTCAGAATGGCAGGATCTCTTTATCTGAAAGGCACAAATGCACATACTACAAAAGAATGTTTGGGATATACAATAAGATACTAGTATACTTTACTGGAGGCTAAAATTATTGTATAACTATTTATAGTTATTTTTTAGTTAATTTTTAAGACAATAAATAAGCATTGACTCTTACTGATTTTAGCATTTGAGAGTTTCTAGGAGAGCAATTAGAATCATTCTCTAAAGGGCACCCTAATTGTCATTAAGGATAGTTCCTCCAGGCAGTGCTCCAGGCCCCCAGGGGACAACGCCACAATTTGGGAACCACTCAATTCTTCCTTAACACCATCTGTTTTCACCCAAACACCAAGTACAACACAAGTGAATTCATATATGGCTAAAGTCCAGGACCGTCCAACACAAGTGAACTCATATATGGCTAAAGTCCAGGACCACCTAACCGCCTCGTGGGGCAACTTTGGAAAATTAAGTGCCGCGTGTGCATTGCTGAAGGCGATTCTCATTTTAGCCTGCGGAGGGCAGGGGAAGGCAGTTTGAGGAGATTGTCGCCCCGAAGAAGAGGAGGTTTGTCGCTGGGACGACTAATCTCCCCCAATCTGCTCGTGTGTCCAGACCCTTAAAGTAATACAAATATAATGCAGTGTTGCCCTGCACTGGTAAAACTGTTGTGTTTGCTTCAGAAACACTACTATTGTTTATATAAATAAGCTGCTGTGTAGCCATGGGGACAGCTATTTAAAGGAGAAAAGGTTCAAGTTACAGCAGATAGCATTGCACCTGAGGAAGGGGTTCTCCCCGAAAGCTTGTGTTACTTTTCTGCTGTAATAAAATGCTTTAAAGGCAAAGCCGGAGAATGGTGTTCTTCATATCACGTTATTCAAGATAAGCTCTGTAGAACATAATGGTTTTACCTGTTATCCACTATTTATCCTGTGCCACATAGCCTTTTTTCAATTTCAGTCATTGCTACACAGCAGCTTGTTTATAGTTTTCTGAAGCAAACACAGCAGTTTTACCAGTGTTTCAGTTTTCATATATATAGTTAAAAATATACTGATAAAAGATTTGTGCTTTTCAACTATTTTAATCTTTAAACCTTTCCATCATACCAACCTATTTTACATTACTGTACAATAATATAAGAGGTGTTTCCTCTGCACAGGTAACATAATATAGGCGTTATATACCTTTGTACACCTTTTGGGGAAATGGAATGTTTCCTAGTTAATTTTATTATAAAGCAGTAACAGAACATTCTTATGCTTTCCCATTTCCTATCTTATCAGTATTTAGCTGTGTTAGTTTAACTTGTGATATTGAGCTCTGTATAAACAGCCCCCTCCCATCACCTTTTCTTATGGTTTACTAATTAGCAGAAGTCAAGGTTGCCACTTGTCCGGTTTTGACCTGGACAGCCCGGTATTTTGTTGGGATGCCTGGGTCAAAACTTCCTGCAGGATTCCCCGTGATTGACACGGCAATCGGGCAATTGCAGATCACTGTGTCATAGTCCTGCCCCTCAATGTCGCAGTCCCGCCCCTCCACATCATGGCCCGCCTCCTGCCCCTCCACATCATGGCCCGCCTCCTGCCCAGTTTTTACTGGGGGAAAAGGTGGCAAACCTAGCAGAAGTCCATTATGCAGGGAGGTTATCTGTGCACTGGTACTCTAACTATCTATGTCACAAGATCCAAACACAGAGTAGGTTCAAATTCTTGTTTTGGTCACAGAAAAAAAATTGTAATTAAAACAATTGGCAAAAGGTATGTTCAGCACAAGCCCTATTCATTGCACTGAGGTTGAAGATCCATTACTGGAAAAAGTAATTTTATAGCTTCACATTTGTTTTTTCATCTTCCTCTGAATCATCTATAAGTCAGCCAGGACACACAATTGAACTTGATTGATGTTCCTTTTTCAAACTTGTCTATGTAACTATGTAACCTCAGGGACAGCTTGTTGCTTTTATCTCTAAGTAGCTGAACTGAAACTGCAAGTGCCAGGATCCCTTCTTACAAGGTCTTGACCTGACATACCATCTATTTCTGTCCCATAGATGTAGATAAGTTTTCTTTGAAGTTAAAGCCTTGGTTATTATGGCAGCATGTGTGTAATGAACTCTTCTCTGTGTGGCCATCTTGTATCTGTTGTGTATATATATATATATATATATATATATATATATTGTCCACCGGTGCACTTGAGACCATTTATATAGCCTTCAAAATGGACCAGCACACCAGATTCTCAAGTGTTCAAAATCGTTTTATTTTCATATCACTCGTGTATCCAACATTTCAGTCCACATTGGGGCCTTTATCAAGGATCATATATATATATATATGTATATAATGCTTCTGGAGGTGCCCGCACTCTTACTCGTTAGTCCACTCGTGGGTGCTCGGACATCCCAATGAGGGCCAAAACGTTGGATACAAGAGTGATGTTTTTAATAAATAATTGAATTGAAAATGTTTGGAGTGCTGGTCCATTTCAAAGATTATATATATATATATATATATATATATATATATATATATATATATATATATATATATATATATTCAAAGAAAAAAGACCACCCTGAGGACGGCTAGAGTTTGATAGCCGAAACATTGAGGAATAAATCACAGCCCTTGTGGCTTTTTTTCCATACAAGTCCTGTGAGTGTGGTCTTTTTTCTTTGAATATATGCAAGTTTTACCAGCACCTAGGCATTTAACTTTTTCATTGTGGAGTGCACCAGTTTGGATTCTTTATATATATATATATATATATATATATATATATATATATATATATATATATATATATATATATTATGTAAATGTTTTTAGAGAATTGGATTATAGGAGTTATGTTAAAAGCTTCTGACAAACAAAAATAAATTAAGGATTTATTATGCGCTCCCTAAAGGAGCACATAATAAGGGATTTTTATATAGTATGTCATCTGCAAAATTCAAAATAGCTAATGAAAAGATATAGCCAGGACTGAAATGTGCTGTCATGGGGTTTCAAAAGAGCTGAAGCAGACAGAAAAAAAATATTTATACCATATTAATTTTAAGGTTAAATTGGGAAAACATCTGTATCAATAACACAACAACAAGGAACACATCCTACCCTATAGCATATTATGAGGGCATATGAATTCATTGGGGGGGGGGGTTTAAAAAGCTGCCTGGCACAAAGCTGGAAGCCTAGTTAATGACTGCTTTTTACAGCAGGGGATGGATGTATTTTGCTTATTATACATTAAGGTTGTCAGATCATGTGAAAAATCTGGGACACTTCTAGAAAATTCAGCCCAGAAACTTGCATCTGAATATCTTAATTGATACAGTATTGCACTACTTATACATACATGCTGATTATTTTACAATACAGTAATAATACAGTAATACAAATTAGGGGCAGATTTATTATGGGTTGAATTTCTTTATGGTCTTAACTGTCAGATTCGACTAGTGAATTATCCAAACTCGAATTGAATTTTTAAAAAAATTCTAATTCTGTTTTCGAGATTTATCAAACTCTGGCCCCTTAAGAATTCAAATTCGACTATTCGCCACCTAAAACCTGCCGAATTCAGGTATAAGTCAATGGGAGAGGTTCAGTGACCAATTTAAAGATGTTTGTAGCCTTCCTAACATTAGAGTTTTTTTCAGAGGAAAAACTCGATTCGAGTTTGGTCAATTAGAATTCGACTTGAGTTTTCTGGTCGGTAAAATTCGTCCGAGTTTTAGATATTTAAGGGTTTTTTTATAAATAAACCCCCGGTCGAATTTCGAGTATATTCGAATTTAACAGAGTTTTTTTTTTAAATATGTCTTTATTGAAAAAAAAATTTTCATAGCAAATAAAATAAATAAACAAATACAAAGGAATTTGGAATTACGAAAAGAACAGAATGATGTACACACTCGATTGCCAGAGTAAAGGTCTCCATTTAACGGTTGTAAAGCATACTAAGGTATTATACTACACAACATTATTTCTCTCATACATATCATTGAAAAAAGAAAAGAAAAAGCGATTAAGAATACCTTGTTCTTAACATCTGATTATTTAACAGAGTTTTAAAAAAATCCTGTTTATAAAGTAAAATATATGAGGAGTATGTTGTCCTGGCCTTTTTTAAATATATTTTTTAACTAATAATAAAGAATACATTGAGATACAAATAACATGGCTGAAAGCCTAATCAGTAATAAATCAGAATGCCAGAAAGTACATAAAAGAATATAGGTAGCAAAGTAAAAACAAATATGGCCTCTAGGTGTCACTGTTTAAGCACTTGCTGTGAATCTGTTATGGCACTTGTATTTATAACAGTCATTCGTCCTTATGTAATCAATTTGATTTCCATAAGAAATGTATGTGTATATATTATCGGTTATTATTGTATATATTCTGTCATTTTTGGCATTGGAATACCTCTACAAACGTTTCAGCCAAATCTATTTTCAATGTTTTATGCAGAGCCTATGGCAATTGTTTCTGCCCATGTACTTATATTATTCAGAATCACATAAATATAGGGAGAGAATTGATAGCTATGGGAAGAAGGAGAACATAGATAGCTTTGGGAAAATTGAAATAAAGCCACAGGGTCCTAAGCCTAAAAAACTGTTTTATTAAAATGTATTTCATTTCTATTTCAGGATTTTGGCACAGCAGTTCTGAATTGCAACGTTACCAGTCTTATTATTGACTCAGGTGCCCATCAATAAGATTAAAATTTGGACAGAAAGCAAAGCAAAATATCTGCAAGCGATTCATGTCGTTTTTAAGGTGGCCAAAAACTGACTGGTCCTTCACAGTATCTGATAAATATCATACAAGTGAAACTACAGGTGCCTCTTCACTTTCTTATATGCCTTTTGCACCATGCACTATTCAGTATGGTGTGTTAGCAAACTGGGCATATCATCTTCTAAGTACGAACAGGATTGTAGCACAGTCTGTTGAAACCAACCATCAACCTCAATCATATATGAACACACATTCAAGCAATGTGATCAAAATTAACAAACTACCCAACCAAATCTGGACATAGCAGCCCATCTAACAGTGCTGTAACTTCAAACCATTTCACCAAAATGCACTTTAAGAACTACATCATATATTGCAAAGTTGTGCCCAAAGCACTATACTGACTTCTCTTTAAATGATAAGAAAAAACCATGTGTTAGTAGATTTACTTGCTTATTCCTAAAGGTACTGGCACAAGAGGTAATTAGTCGCCCGCAATAAATTTTCGCTATCGTAGGCACTTTCACCACTTCATATACTGTACCGCTACATATAATGCCAAAACACCTAAGGCCTCGTTTATCAAAAAGGAGTAAATTGCAAAAATCATGGTTCGTTAGAGTCCTATGTGTTTTGCAGTGGAATTTGTACCTGAAGCCCTGAACTGTTTGCACACCTGAATTGGAGTTCAAAAAATTGTGGGAGTTGGGCACCATCTGGTATCAATCAAAACACACAAGCCACAGTCACTAACTGCTTATAGCAGACATAAAGCACAGGCTTCTCTTGCTCTGTCAAATGGAAGTTCTGTATAGGCAAAGCACCACTTATATACAGGGGGCTCTAAGGGCCACCATTTTCTAAGGTTTTGGGCAAGCTAAGCTGTATGCTGCGAGAGAAGTGGATCCACTTCATGCCCCATCTCAGTTGATTTGAATTGGATCCGCCTGCGTGCGCTCTGCTGTGTGAACCACAGATAAATGGAGCAGGGGCACACAGCGGATCTACTTCTTTCAGCCTGCAAAAAGAGCATTAGCATTTTGTGCCCAAAGCCTAAAAGTCGAATAAGATGCCAGTCTGTATTCAACTGTGAATCAAAGCGGATAGATGTTTTCTTCGTCAGCGGTTTTACAGTGTATGTGCACCATTGCCCTTTTAGCTGTTATCCAGAATTCTTGGGACCTGGGGTTTTCTGGATAATGGATAATTCTGTAATTTGGATCTTCATTCCTTAAAGGAGAATTCAAACCTAAAGTAAAAAAAACCCTACCACCTACCCTACATAGACCCCCCCCCAGCCTAGCTGCTACCCCGGGCAAATGCCCCTAACTCTTTACTTAACCCTCAGTGCAGATTCTGTTCACGGGAGCCATCTTCCAGCTCTTCGGTAATCTTCGGAATGAGAGCAGTGATTCAGCAATTTTCGGCACTTTCGGCGCATGTGCAGTTGTCGCAAACTGGGAAAATGCTCCAACTGCACATGCGCCAATACGGCAATTACTTCCCGAAGATTACCGAAGAGAAGAAGATGGCTGCAGTGAACTCCGCTGGACAGAATCTGCACCGAGGGATAAGTAAAGAGTTAGGGGCATTTGCCCCCAGCTAGGCAGGGGGGGGGGTCTATGTAGGGTATGGTTTTTTTTACTTTAGGGTTGAATTCTCCTTTAACTCTACTATTATACCATTTAAACATTAGGGGGCAGATTTATCAAAGGTTGAGGTGAATTTTTCGAATTCAAAAAATTCGAATTTCAAGCTATTTTTTGTGTACTTCGACTCGGGAATAGTCCAAATTCGATTCGAATTTGAAAACAATTCAAAAATTCGAATATCAAAATTTATCATGTACTGTCTCTTTAACAATTAGACTTTGACCATTCGCCATCTAAAACCTGCGAATTGCTGTTGTAGCCTATGGGGGTCCTCCTAGAACCTATTTGGAGTCAATTTGGGAAAAACTTTGATTCAAATTCGATCGAATGCACTATTACTTCGTATGATTCAAATTCGGCCGAATACGGACCTATTCGAAAACAGACTTCGACTTAATTTCGGTTGGTCTTTTTAAATTTGAATTTCGAAGTTTTTCTAATTCGACCCTTGATAAATATGCCCTTAAGTAAACCCAGTAGGATTGTTTTGCCTCCAATAAGGTGAATTTTATAGTAGTTGGGATAAAGTACAAGATAGTGTTTTATTATTACAGAGAGAAATGTATTTTTAAAAATTTGGATTATTTGGATAAAAGGAATTCTGCCTTTCTGTAATTCGGTGCTTTCTGGATAATGGATTTCCAGATAATGGATCCCACATCTGTACTTTTGTGCTTGCACTAAGCCCCTGTTGTGTGATATCGCCCATGAAATTTTAAACATACTGTATATAAAGTATTTGTTTCTCAATGCATAGAAATGAATGACTAAGGTCACAAAGGCTGTAACAGTGTGATGATTTGGCTGCAACAACACATTAGCTTGCAAGACAATGCATAACAGAAATGGCAATGCATCCAATACTATTCCAAAATAGAATTACTGCTCCACATTAACTGTATCTGCTTTCAAACCATCCAGTGCTTAACAATTACATAGCAGGTCAGAACTTACCTTCTGCCACTGAGGTATACAGGTAGGGTGATTACACAAATTGGGAGCTGGGAGATGCTCAGGTCAAAGAAGCAGCAAGTAGACTTGAAATTCTGAATACTGATTGGAAAAGCAATTTGGGGGAATAAAATGCATGCTATGGGAGAGAGATTGTTAGATGTAATAACTTCAAATAAATGGTGGAGACAAGTTGCAGTTAACGTGTGTTAGTACAGTGAGATGAAGGGGCATGCAAGTTTGTTGAGGAAGATTTAAAGTGTGGGCTCCATGAAGACCCCAGGGGACTAGTTCCCCTTCTTCTTTCTGGGTCATTTAATATAGCACATGTGATCTTTGGCAGCATCACCTCTTCTTTTTCTCTAAAACATCCTCCCTGTCTTTTTTTATGTCATCTTCTGCGCAAACTAACTCCCCTGTATTTTCATATTTCCTTCATCTTTTGATGATGATCTTTTCCACCCTTTCTCTTTCTCTGCATACAGTTATTTTGCTACCTTCTGCCTGCCCGTTCCTCTTTCCTTCTTCCACTCTTATCTGGCATTTCTATATTTGCTCCTGTGTTACTCTCTGTTCCTTCATGTCACTACACCTCCATGCACTACCCCTATGTACCTACACTTGGCACCATCCATCATCTGTACTTTCTCTTGTTCTCCCCTCCCTGTGCCATTATCAGATTAGACATGAGGAAAGTTGGGCCCCATCCCGGGGGAATTACAAGGCCCCTTGTGTCTCACTTTACCGACTCCTCTGACAGACAAAGCACAACCGGCTGGGAGATAGCAAGTGGAACACTAGCCCCATGGCATGTTTGGGATTCTAAGAATGGAACTCCAAGGCAGTAATAATCCTGTCCTGGCATGTTGTGTGTATCAGGGCATGGTGTGCGTCACACTATATCTGGGTTTGAATTTTAATTAATGTGCAGACATTTGTACTTCTGTGTCTTAGATCTCATGTAAGTTACTGATTTTTATATTTTACACAACATATTTATTTGGAGGCGAGCATATTGCTAAATAAAATTCTTAGTAGCAAGATTTCCTGCTGTTTAAAGCAATATCACGGGGCTGCTGTACAAATTTAGAGGTGCAATTCCATGACAATATTGTCACTTGAACTGGGTGGACATATCCGTTTGCAGCCCCTGCAAAGATGCCCTTGGATGTTGAAGCCAAAACGCTAATTTAGCATGAGGATGATATGCTTTATGTGACTGGCTTCTCTCTGCACAGACATCATTTAATCATTTGTAGAGATAACGCCAATGCTGACATCAGAATTCATAGACCCATACTATCACCCTTTCCCAAAGGGGACCAGGTTCTAAGCCAACTCCCTATCTGCCCCCCCCAGCAGCAACACCCCTAGTCTTCTATGGTCACACTCATGTTATACAAAAGCACACACATGATCCACCTAAACCCAACAAGCACAATCTCTTTTGCCATGTAAAGACAAAAAAGGCTAAATGGTTGGGTGAGCAGGAAGGCCTGTACCCCACCCACTGCGATAGGGCTCCTAACAGGACTACTATCTGTTCCCTGATGGGAAAATTGATGGATCAAAGAAGGCACAGGGCTTACAGAGCTTGTGTATGGTTTAGGGTCTGGCCACACGGGCAGATTCAGGGAGATTAGTTGCCAGGCGACTAATCTCCCAATCTGCCTTCCCCTGCCTTCTGCCAGCTAAAATGTAAATTGCCTGGGGGCAAGCATATGGAGCGCTTCTTTTTCCGAAGTTGCCCGAAGTTTCCTCGTGAGGCAATTGATACAATGTAAAGCAGCTGATTAACAGACCTGTCTTTGCTGGAGAACTAACACTTTTCCAACAACAGCAAAATGCTGCTTTCAATAGCAATTGTTTTTACAAATGATTTTAAAGCAATGAAAATGTTTAATAAATGTATAAAGTTGCTTAGATTTCTGTTTTCTTTTATTAGACACATTTTTATTTTGAGGTTGACTTGCCCTTTAATTATGTCAATAGTGTAGGTAATACATAGACATTAAACACAAATCATCTATTTTAACATCAACTTCTGGGTGCAACCCATAGGGCAAGTGGAAAATACTGCACTGTGCCCATATTTTAGTAAAGGAGGCTTTTACAAAGGCAGGAACAAGGGGTTTCATGCTGCAAAATTAATAACTTGACCGTCTCTTCTTGTGTCATTCACTTTAAAGGCTTTCCATTTAGTTTTCCAAAAGCAAAATACTGCATTTTTATGTTATTGTGTGATGCATGCTCAAAGTATATTTAAATCTAGAAATTCATGTTCAACTTGCATTTAAAAAGATACACATTCAAACTCTGTGTGTAAGAATCAGTATACTTTCCTGTGGGTGTGCAACACGCTACCTTTGACAACAGCTACAAATACCAGCTACCAGTCTTTGCGGGCAGGGACAGATAAGTCACTTGTTTGGTCTTTGGCCTAAAGATTTACAGAATCAAGCTGCAACCATTGGGGCATACATTATATATCAAAAGGTAAAAATAAAGCTCACCACAGCTTTCCAGAGGGACATTCTGCCACTCTCTTTCTCTCTTCTATTTGCACTGGACTGTCTTTAAAACACTATAAATACCAGCTGTAGCACTCAGATACAAAGCAACTGTACATAAAATGTAAATATATTTGCCATGGTCAAACATGGAAATCCATATATATTTTTAAATGATTTGATTGGCATATATTTTAAATTACGTAGCCCTTTGCTGTATTTCTATTGACCATACTAATGGCAAATGCTCTAATACAGGATAAAGGTGAAGCCATCTCTGTTGTATGTTTTATTTGGATGTTACTAGTGCTTGCAAGTCTTTGTGCTCTAGTTAGAGGTCACTGTGACCTTGAGAGAAGTCAGAAGATTAGCACGGAAGTCAGTGTTATATTTTGTAATCTTACTTAAAATGCAGCGGCTGTGATTAAACTGAACTGCAGGTAATCCTTTGACTTGTTAAACAATGTCATATAGTATATCTGTGCTAATTATTTAAACCAAATAGTCTGATATGGGTACATCAAGATCTGTAGCTATTGGGCATTGTAGTGGCTCAGTGGTAAACCCTGCCGCCTTGCAGCTCTGGAATCCTAATCTGTTTCTGATCTAGGTTCTCTGGTTTCCTTCCACACTCCAAAAAGTATGTTGGAATGTTAATTGGCTCCTGATAAAATTGACTATAGTGTGTGTAAGAGGAAACTTAGATTGCAAGCTCTGCTGGGGCACAGGCTGCTGTTAATGATGCATAATGTCTAAGAGGAGCTGTGGAGTATGTCAGCACTATATAAATATAGGATAATAATAGGCCATGTACTCCAAGGTGCCTATTTATTTAACCTCAAATTTTTCTGGTCGAGTTTCTTAAAACTTGAAATTTGAAACTTGAAGTCAATGGCAGATAGTCCCTTTAACAACTGGAACATGTTTTTTACCTTCAAGATTCTCGATAGTTTCGGACTGTTTGTTCTGGTTTTCGTTCGATAATCTGATAAATTCGGGTTGTTGCGGCAACAATTTGATGAAGTTGAGTTTTCAGAGCGTTAATTAGAAAAAGTCGCACAATTCAAATTGAAGTTTTTTCTCACTGATTTTTTCGAGAAGAATTACAAGAAGATTCCGGTTTGGCAGTTTGGTCAAATTTTTTTTATCAGAGTGATAAAAAGTCGAGTTTTAGTAAATACCCCAAGTATTTGTTTGTTCTCCCCACTCCTATTTACTAATGATGAAACTGATTCTAGTGTATGTAAATGTATTGGGAACTTATAAATTCCACTGAAGCAGGACTAATATGAACAATCTTTGTAAAGTGATGTGCAAATATGCCAGTGCTATATAATTAATAATGGCATAATGGCGTTTAAATGTCTGGGGTATATTTATCAAAAGGTGAAATAGAGCTTGCCACAGATCTCCAGAGGGGAAATTCCACTCTCACTTTCACCCTTTGATAAATGTGTCCATAAAAGCCCCACAGAAGTAAATAGAGACTGGCAGAATTTCACTCTGGTGGACTGAAGTGAGCTCTAGTTTCACCCCAGTTAGAGTATTTCTGGGATCCATCAAATGTACCTGATTAATAATTATAGAGAAAGCAGACCCTGAGACTGCTTGAGGGCCCAGCAGTTATAGGGGACCAATTGGGGCACTCATTGATAAGCAGTGTTTTAATACATGTTTATAAAAAATGTCTTATTCCAAAAGTTTAGGTGCGAGCTGGAATTATTTTAGTGTCGAGGCAAAGCAGCCTGTAGTTAAACCACGGAAAGGAACTGTTGTTAATCACTTCTGATGATTGTAAAAACAAAGAGCTTGACTTATGGCTCACTTCAGCACCTATTACTTGGAAATGCCACAGTCCACATTCTCTTTCTACAGACATTCTATGAGACATAAGCCAAACACAGAAAGTCTTCTATTGTAGCCTCCCCAAACACAAGTTGATTTACAAGGTTATCTTATGGTGGTAATTTTTTTTATTTTTTTTTCAAACTTCTTCTCACACTACATCATTCAGTGCACCATATGACCAAAGCAGTGCTACAGATACATAATAGCATTGCCATTGCTGTCACACTCTATCAGTTACAACAGTACTCAGAACAGCAGATAAGCATTTACTTTAAAGGGGTTGTTCATCTTTAAATTAGCTTTTAGTACAATGAAGAAAGTGATATTCTGAGACAATTTGCAATTGGTTTACATTTTATATTATTTGTGTTTTTTGAGTTATTTAGCTTCTTATTCAGCAGCTCTCTAGCTCTTCACTTTACCATTCAGCCTGATCCCTCACATATACCATTTTGGGTTGCAATGGGGGAGTGGGCTTACCCACACAGTGCAAGTCTGGACTGGGATACAAATCGGCCCTTGCATTCCAAGTACACAGAGGCCCAAACAGCCCCACCAGCCCAATAAATAGTGATTGCCTATGGTATCTTACAGCAGTTCCTCTGGCATTTGCCAGAATCCACCGATTGCCAGTCCAGGCCTGCCACAAATCTCATAAATCTCAGCCTTCTTGCTGGCAAGCTATGTTACTATAGAAACCAGCTTTCACCTTGAAGCTTGTCCAATCAGAGCACAGCTCTTCTTACAGACTGTAAAATGTACCAATAAGCAAACAGAAGTGGGCAGGCCTGTGGAGAAAGGATAGACATAGACAACAACAGAAAAGAAATAAGAGAGGTAAAAATAACACGTACTTTGTGACAGATTATAGTAAAGAGGCATGTATAATCAAAAAAATAGTCCTCAAACATTGGCATTTGATCAATTCAGATCCTTTACTAAATGTAGAAAAACCTAGGTTTACATATAGAAAAGATAGATCGATTGCGAGTCATGTATCTCCTAGTATGTTACCTGATAAAATGGAATGTAATTAGGGTTGCCACCTGGCCGGTATTTTACCGGCCTAGCCGATAAAATACCTGCCAAGGCCGGGGCCGGTATTACAAATTTACTTTACTTTAATGTAGCTGCCGGTAAATTTGTAATACGATCAAAAGGAGCCCTCGGCCTGCCCCCAATCCCCTGCAACTTACCTTTTTTTTTGCCTCTTCTAGCGTCCGCGGGTCTTCGCCACGTGGCCCCGCCCCTTTTGACGTCACACTCCGCCCCTTTTGATGTCACACCCCGCCCATTTGAGGCCCCCACCCCAGCAGCCGGTAAAAAAATTTATAAAAGGTGGCAACCCTAAATGTAATACATCCAGTTGGATACGCTATTTGGGTACATATAAATGTGGAGCAAGAATTTGTAAAGCCTGTGGTTATATTAATGTATCTAAAAAATTTAAGAGTACAGTTACTGGGAAAGAGTATGATTGTAGAACATATATAAGTTGTAAAACAGCTTATGTTGTATATTTAGCAACTTGTATATGTGGACGTCAGTATGTAGGGAGGACTAGGTGGAGAATGAAAGATAGGATTTTGGAACATATAGCATGCATTGGTAGAAAATTGGTAGAAAAGCATGCATTGGTAGAAAAGATAGATCTTCCTCTATTGCTGAACATATTTTAGCCAAGCACAATGGTAAGACAGCTGTATATCATTTCAAGGTATTGAGCATGTGAAGCTAGGAAAGAGAAAAGGAGATCTTGAGAAATTATTAAATAAAAGAGAAGCATGGTGAATGTTTATGTTACAGACAGAAATGCCATGTGGCTCCAACTGCAGTCCCTCATTTGTACTGGAAAGTCCCGTTTTTCTCTACACTGAACAGCCAGAAAAAGAAACAAAGTTTCTAACCTAATAGGCTTTTGGCAGAGAGCCCAGAACAGCCACAGCTGCAGATAAGATACTTTTGTAAATTTCAAGATAAGCAAATAAGTAATTGTAACAATATAAGTTAACAGGTCCCTTGGGAAAAGTTAGACTCACAGCTTAAAGGGCAATTCAACTTCTTTAGCAAAACTGTAATAACTGAAAAAAAACCCATAAAATATGTTGAAACTTTCATGACCTGCCATATTTTGTAAAAACGAACATGGTAAGTAGGGGGTGTGGCCGCAAAAACAGGCATGGACAAAAAGTTGGGGTGCGTAGCCACAGCATGATGGAGCCCCACAGCATGAGGAAACCTTCACCAAATTTAACAGTAGGTAGCACGTGTTTTTCTTGGAATTCAATGTTCTTCTTCCGCCATGCAAAGCGTTTTTTGTTGTGACCAAATAACTCAATTTTTGTCTCATCAGTCCAAAGCACAGTGAGGTTGTGACCACAAAATTCATATAGACAAATACAAGAGATCCTCTGCACTCCACCCATTACCCACATATTAAGGACATAGAGACATTTTGTCTTAAGATACTAAAATGCCTTACCTTTTAAACAAAACAGGGATTGTTTGTCCATATATTGCAATATATTTAAACTGGCCAACTATGTCAAAGTCATACCTGGTCTGGCCAGTCCTACACTCATGGGTGTCATTTACTATAAAAAAGTTCAGTTTTGCCTAAATTCGTTAAATAAAACCATAACCCCAAAACTTTATTTATGCCCTATCCTACTGTTCCCTGGGCATTTGCAGTTATATTACGTGTGGTGACTAGCTACATTCACTGTATAAGGAATTTAAAGTAAGCCTGTCATCATAGTTGATATTTTTTTCTTAGTCACTTAAGTCATTTAGTGTCCCATAGCAAGGAATGGCATTATGCATGGTAGATGTGCTGCTCCTACACAAGCACGGAAATCAGCATTATTAAACATCTTGGGGCTCTGGTCACTATATAAACTAAAAGCTGATTAGAAACACTGTCTAGGGTGAACTTTGACTCGATTTTCCTTTTCTCTCGTTCGTTAATGCTAATAATTCCACTGCAAATAAATACCTCCCAACTGTCCCGTTTTGAGCAGGACAGTCCTGATTTTGACAGCTCAACCTGCAGTCCTGGCTTGTTACTGAAATGTCCCAAATTTCTCTTTGATCTCCTGCACTGAACAGGCAGAAAAAAAAGATACAAAGTTTCTAACTTAATTGGCTTTTGACAGAGAGCCCAGAACAGCCATAAGGTGCACTTGGATACTTTTGTAACAATTTAAGATAAGCAAACAAGTAATTGTAACAATTTAAGATGAGCGGGTCTGAGACTAGCAGTTTAAAGGGCAATTCACCTTCATTAGCAAAACTGAAGTAACTGAAAGAAACCACATGTTCAAACTTTCATAACCTGCCAAATTTTGTAAAATGATCATGGTAATTAGGGTGTGTGACCACAAAAATGGGCGTGGTCAAAACATCAGCCAAATCTTTTTGTCCATCTTTATATCATAAAAATGTTGGGAGATATGAGTTACACCCCCTTTCCTTTCATGCAGCTACTCAAACACTCACCAATGCCCTTTTTGAATCTATTCACCTTGATCTTAACATTTCCTCTCTTGCTGCTCTTCACCTCTGGAATCCAATCCTGAATTCCTTCTTTACAGACTCATTTACAAATGTAGAGCATGTTGCTTATGTCATTGTGCAAATTGCCATGTTTTTACCCCAGCAGTCTATTGTAAACTCTGCTTTTAATCAGAGCAGGCAGGTGCTGTGGTGCTCTCCAAAATTACTCAAAGTGCAAAGATTGTGCACAAGTACCTATCAATGTGCACTGAGTTTTGCATCCATGTTATCTCTTTACACTAATTGTAAACGAGGTGTTAAAGTTAAGACTCTTTAAAAATGAACCCTGAGAGCTTGGAGCTCTAGAACAGTGTTAGGTCCATTCTTGATACTCATGGGCCAATTTCTGAACCATTGTGAATAGTAGCATTTATTAACCTTTTGTTTGTAGCTGTAAATTACCTGCCTGCTTAGACTAGGGCAAGGACCTCTTTCCTCTTGTGCCTCCTTGGCCATAGCTTATATTTTTGTAACTGTGTATTTTTATGTATTTATTTATTACAGTGTGTGTCCTATTACTCCCTCTTTGTACAATGTCAGTATTGTAAAAATGTTCTGTGGATAATAGTAACACTATTTAAAGTTATACAAAAATAAAGGAAAAAGTTAAAAAAAATGATCACAAAAAATGATACATAATGAAATGCATATATAAATGCAGTGTTTGCACAATGTAATAACAGGTTTAAAAAGCATTGTTCATATGTGCTTACAATCAAAATGGCGAGTTGCGGCACCATAGGATGCTACTGTCACACATATGTTTTCTTGCCTTCTCATTTCCACTGCAACACAGATATTGCTATAACTAAATCATAGATAAATGCTTGTGGTATTGTTTGTATTGTTAAAATTCTAAAAACTTTGAACATTTATTTCTATATCATCTGCAGTAGTCTTCCATTATTCTTGAGTGCTTCCATATTTAGTTTCTCCCGTAGCATAATATTAGTTTACACTGAAGAAGCAAACTCTGCTTGCTAAATAAAGAGCTATTGTGTCTCCCAGACATCAGACGGTTAGGAGTTAAATGAGTGAGAATCCTCATCAGCTGCTTCTTAAAAATAACTTTCTGAAACAAAAGGATGAGAGGAAAGACCATAGTGAAGACTGAGCCCCTCTCCTCTGTATGTGGACAGCTCAAGGCCATCTCGTTCCCTGAAATAGTGCCTCACTCTCTCTATGCCTATTGTCCTATGCTCAGGAATGTGTACAAGTGCATCCTATATCCAGCTCTTGTAAAGTGCATAGGGTCCAAGGAGCAGAGGGGGAGGGAATGGTGTGAATTTTTAAGAGGCCCCTGCCTCTCCTTACATGGGAAACCTGCTTTTTTGTGTCTCTGTCAGCTCCGCACAATCTGTCCTGTGTCATTCAGGGGTTGTGTTACACACACTCCCCCCTCCTATAGGCAGAGACAATGTGCTCTAGGTAAATGGGAAGATAATTGATTTGGTATGGGGAGGGGAAAAGCTCACAATAGAATTGGACAATGGACACGTTCCTAATAAGGTAGAGAGCTAAGAGTATAAAAGAACAAAAGAGTGGCCAGTGAATACTATTACCAAAGCAGAGAGAAGAAGTTGCAGCTGGTGAGTTTACTGAGGAGTCTGTGAGGAGCATTCACACTTAACCTTGGGTTTATACTAGTCACAAAGGCTAACAATCTAGCAGTTCTGGGGCAAGTTGCTAATGTATTCTATTTAACCATTGATACTAAACCCCCTTGAATTCTGGACAAAAAATACTCCAGTGTTCCACTAAAACTAATACCCCGTTCACCAGTTGATTCTTCTGTTCCAGCTGCATGTGCAATTGTTTAGCTATATGGCCTTTCCTTTAAAAGCCAGAGCAACAACCCATATTGCTAAAATAGAGTCAAGTAGATATGGATGTGAGACTAAGCTAGTAGGTGCACGAATGAAGAAGTAGGGTCAAGTAACTCAGAGAGGCACAATCAAGTACATAGAGAGAACCAGAGGGAGGTTAGGATGAGAGTGATGAGTGATGCTGGCAGATGCAGGCAACCTGGCATACAGAGACAGGTGCCATTCTTTGTGCTCCATTCTAGAGACGCAATTCCTGGGAGCCATAGTGCTTTGTGTTTTTTGTGTTTGCACTTTGCACTTCGAAAAATAAGCCATCATGCCTTTGTCCTGCTGAACAATTAACTTTCTCCAAAGCTTCAGATTTTTTAGCAGATTTTTTCAGTTTTTGCATTCTTTTTTCTATATTAACAAGATTCCCAGCCCCACAGCACAATGCTACCATCACAATATGTTAATGAATCTTTGGCACTATTATATCCCCCAATAACCTGAACAACCCTTGGGATCTGCCTGGAAAAATGTGCCATATTCACTACTGAACAGTATATACATACCCCAAAGCACTTTATTGCTGAAGAGGGAGCCTCTACAAATGAGTAAAAAGCATCTTTTGTATGTATGTATGTATGTATGCTTTGGAATAAAATACACAGTGAACAAAAATGTCATTATAGGAATTGTTATGCATACAAATCAAAGAGTTTGTTAAGGGTCAGAATACATACTGCATAAATAAATGCAGTGAGGAAAGATTATTCTTTGCACAATCTTTCACCTTGCTGTCTAAGGAATATAAAGACAAAGCACGACTTATTTATAATGAGGATATGTTTCACTTTTCACTTCTTATTTCCCTTGACATAGTATATGACAAGCAAGGCAGTAATGTGTGCAAAGGAGTAAACAAGCATATAGACAAGATTCAACCCTGCACTGTTACCTTACCCTCATTCTTCTCGCTATATTAGTGCTTGTCTCCCTTTCATTGGGTTTTTTGCCAGTCCCATTACAAGAAAACTCTTCCAGTATGCAGGGAATCAACACAAAATCTTATGGAAAATTGAGACTACTCCCGTTAAGAGCTGCCTTCTTGCATGTGTCATTGGGTGTCACTGTAATGAGATGTTTGTGCGTTTCTATGCCGCAGAATGAGTTTTCATTTTGCATTGTATTGTGAGTTGTGTGCACATCTGAAGAGTTTACATTACAGTGCATATGTGTCAGAAAAAGCTTAATGGGATATTTCTCTTTCTGGTTTATTTTCTAGAGGGATGGTAGTATAATTGGGATTTCTGTTATAGAATGAGATATCACTATGGTATAGGTGTTGGTTCTCTAGTTTGACTATCTAATACGTAAATAATCACTGTAACTGGGGTTAGCATTCTGTAGCGGCTATAAATTGTAGCTCTGTGTACGAAATAACAGGGAGCATAGTTATAAGAGGATGCCTTGGTCTCCCTATAACTAGCATGTTTCATGGGAGGCAGGGATATGAAGACGGGATTGCTTGCAAAATGATTGTAAATGTTGCCTGTGTGCTAAAGCACTGATATTAAAAGAGGACTTTATCTTGCAATATTTGTCTTATTGTAGGGAAGTGTAAAAGGAAAATATAAATGTATCTTTATTATAGGGGTTTATTATAAGGGTGTCTTTGTAGCAATTTCAATTCTATACAACTGTGATGTATACATTAAAAAAAAAAGATCTGTGTAGTAAACAGACCTGAGATATGTTATCCCTGTATACCTGGGCAGTATATTGACATATATTATTAACTAGGAAAGGGTTGTGCAACCCAACATAGGTCTAGATGAAAGCTTATATTCTGTGCATTTGTTGAATTTACAGGCAGTTCAATGGCACACTCCACAAGCACAGCATCTAAAATATATCAATAGAATAGACTTTAGCTTTACTGTATTGTTATACAATGGTCTAATTCCAAAGTGCTGTCCTCTAGTTCTTATTATTAAACTAAGAAATCTCCAGTGGGATGCTGGAAGGTCTGCAGTTTAGCCATCCCTTTTGTCATAATACCTTTTCATAGGATTTTTATTAGCATAAATAAATCATACAACCTCAAAGCAAGTTGCTTTTCTTAAAACAGTGCAATTTCTGGAAGCTCATCTCTCCACTTATCCATCCACTCTCTCTATCTTGCACTCACTCCTATGCCCCCACCCTTTACTATTCCCTATTCTATAAATATCAGTTATCTACTGTCTGTCTCCGAAACACCATGCTGCTATCTCTTTTATCTCTGTGTCACTTTCCTCTCTTTTGGACCATGTCCAATCTCTGAATTTGTTGAGTATGCTGCTGGTTTTAGATATAGTTCAGTTATTGGTTGACATCTTTTAATGTCATAATGATGGTAGCTTTTGATTATAACAACTCACCAGAGTAAATAATGTATGATATTTTGTCTGTATAATTGGTTGGACTCTAATAACAGTATAATGGAAAGCATAAAGTGTTTGTGTAAATAGGGTTCCATTCTAATGGTGTATATGTGGGTGGCATATAAAACTGTATGCAGGTTTATTTATTTTGACTGTATAACAGAGCAGACATAAATGCATTTTAACGACTGTATGTCCATCCTGCTATCTCTCAGCTGGTCTCTGTATATTTTTTCCCTCTTATGGTAAAGCATCTTTCTTTGACTTTGCTGTTCAGTTAGTATTTAGCAAATGTGTGCTTCTCATTTGTGTTCCCCTTCATTGTAGGTTGCCTACAGACAACTCTCTTACATTCACTTCCTCTTATTAACTCCCAAATCCATTTCTTTCTATGCAGAATTTGTCTCTGGTCCTTTGCTGAACACAAGGTAAGGGAAACAGTTTATTGCACCTATTGCCAGTCACTCTTTTTGTCATATCCTAATTTCCAGTTCGATATCCTAATTTCCTACTATTGTACCCTGCAGGTTCCACAATGGGTGATGCCGCGATGGCAGACTTTGGGCCTGCAGCCCCCTTCCTCCGAAAATCAGACAAAGAACGTCTGGAGGCTCAGACCCGGATTTTTGACATCAAGACTGAGGTCTTTGTGCCTGACTCCACAAAAGAATATGTGAAAGCAAAAATTATCAGTCGTGAAGGGGGCAAAGCGACAGCTGAAACTGAGGATGGAAAGGTATTATTATTTATTATTTTATTATTATTATTATTATTAACATGTAATTTATATAGAAATGTATTACATTTCTAAGTGAAATGGTTAGTGCATGAGCATATCATGCCACAGAAAATATCAAGGAATTAGATGCACGCCTTCACAGTTGACTTATATACCACATGTCAAGACCACTCAACTAGATGCCCTGGGACCTGACACCCTCAGGATTATTAAAATTAAGTCTCCTTTCTTTAATCTAAGTGCCCTTGTGTTCACTGAAAGGAGCTACCACTAAAAAAAGCACCAAAGAGATTATTATATGTGTCTCATTTCATATTTATTCATAGTTATCTTCCACCCCCTTAAAGAGGTTGTTCACCTTTAAATCAACTTTTAGTATGAGACAATTTGCAATTGGTTTTCATTTTTTATTATTTGTAGTTTTTGAGTTATTAAGCTTTTTATTTAGCAGCTCTCCAGTTTGCAATGTCAGCAATCTGGTTGCTAGGGTCCAAATTACCCTGAAAACCATGCAATGATTCTAATAATAGCCTGGAATATGAACAGGAGAGGGACCCAATAGAAAGAGAAGTAATAAAAAGTAGCAATAACAATGAATTTGTAGCCTTACAGAGCATTTGTTTTTAGATGGGGTCAGTGACCCCCATTTGAAAGCTGGAAAGAGTCAGAAGAAGAAGGCAAATAACTTAAAAACAATTAAAAATAAATAAAGAAGACCAATAGAATTGTCCATTCTATAATAGTTAACTTGAATGTGAACCACCCCTTTAACCAGCGTAAAGAATCTGTCTTCATAATTGTGACCTTCCAGCTTAGTCATGTTTCTTAGGACTTTCTTTATTTCATTAGACCAAAACTGCACTGTATATTCTAGACATTCCCTCGTTTTCCTTTAAGCAGTATTGTGCAATTATACAATATGTGGTTGGTTGCAAAATTGAACAGCATTACCCTACAGGGGTCGCAATGCATATCCTTTAATAAGTTACCTTCAGCCAGAGTAGTGGTCTGTATATTGTACCTGAATTTTTATACTAATTCCTTGTCTCTCATTTGCTATCATCTGTTTTTGATTTCAGACAGTCACAGTGAAAGACGTTGATGTTCACCAGCAAAATCCTCCCAAGTTCGATAAGATTGAGGACATGGCGATGTTGACCTTTCTGCATGAGCCAGCCGTACTGTATAACCTCAAAGAGCGTTATGCAGCCTGGATGATCTACGTAAGTATCCAATCACATGTATGACCTATTTTTATGTGACTTTTTAAATTGCATGTCTGTTGAGCCACTACTTTCATAAGTATCTTATGAATAATAGTCAAGAGTATTTTTTGAATATCATCCAGTTTGTAAAACTTGCTTAATTTTACTCTTGTCCACTATGCATTATATATTAAAATCCCCTACTGGATATTCAAAATCTCACTGTTCTTCCAAATATGTGCCATGAATTCTGTTATTCATGTTCTCAATGCTTATAGACATATTCGGGTCTCTTCTGTGTGACTGTGAATCCCTACAAGTGGCTTCCTGTGTACAATTCAGAGGTTGTGAATGCTTACCGTGGGAAGAAAAGAAGTGAAGCCCCCCCACACATCTTCTCCATCTCTGATAATGCATATCAGTACATGCTGACGGGTCAGTATCTTTGTGTATAGACAAATAAACTTTGCATCCTGAGTGGTTTAGCACCCCATAGAAATCAGATATTTGTCTTCATTGTTCTTGCAGTACTAGACAATTGAGGTCTAGGTACAGTATTGCTATAAACTGTAATAGGGCTAAAGATTTTCAGAGCTTACTCCTGCAGTAAGAGTAGGAATTAATGTGTATTTTATGTTTCATTGTTTCTCTAGCTCTTATGAATATACTAGTGACTCTCTAGGCTCTGCCTTGCACAACAATTTTGTTCTTATTCTATAAACATCCATATCTCTCTATAGGGATGCACCGAATCCACTACTTTGTAATTTGACCAAACCACAAATCTTTCAGCTGACTACAGAACCAAATCTGAACCCTAATTTTCATATGCAAGGAAGAAAAAAATGCAATTTCCTTGTTTGTGTGATGAAAAGTCACATCATTTTAAGCAATATAATTTGGTTTCTCAGGCATTTGGAATCCTGCTGAAAAAGGCAGAATCCTATCCAAATACTGAACTGATTTTTGAATTTGGTACCTTCCAACTTATTACTCCTGTGGAATGTCCCTGATGTATTCAGGGGTATGGCCAGGTCATAGGGACCAAACATTTGAAAAGCCAAGTTAGATAACTGCACAAATCAACACATTCATTTTAATGTTTAATGTCCCTTTCCCATATTATTCTTCTATATATGGCACTGTGTGGATTGTGACATTGCTGTTGACTAAACCTTTCTGGTTTGGTCTTGCAGATCGTGAGAATCAGTCCATTCTTATCACGTAAGTTGACTTTCTTCCAACTGTTTGTTTAGCCTTTACTCCTCTTGCTACTCCTTATTAAAACATTCTATTTGAATCTTTTATTTCTACCTTAGTGGAGAATCTGGTGCTGGGAAGACTGTGAACACAAAGCGTGTCATCCAGTACTTTGCAAGTATTGCATCTGTTGGAGGCAAAAAAGATCAAGCAAATTCCAATAAGGTGAGTGGAGCACTGAAGAAACTAAAGTTTGAACATCAATAAACAGTAAAATAAGCTGGTATAATGAGAGAGAAGTGAATATAGAAGCTATAGCAAAGATACAGTTTTAGGTATTAGAGGCAGGGCATGGCTGCATGAAAGAAAAGAAAATATTTCCCACTAAAACAGCATTTTGGGGGGCTTTTTTTTGTTTAAAGCTACACTTGGGAGGCAGCCACTCAGTGTTTTACCCAGTATATCATCACTGATGTTACAAAGGAAGGTCAGTGAGTTTATACAGTGCTAATGCTATTCACTGTGTTTCATTCTAGGGAACTCTGGAAGATCAAATCATCCAGGCCAACCCTGCTTTGGAGGCTTTTGGTAATGCCAAGACCCTCAGGAATGACAACTCTTCACGTTTTGTAAGTTCAAACATCTGCGCCTATTGCCATCTATCCTTTTAAGAACTGCACAAAATCCTAAATTGCATGTTAAAATTGAAAAACCATAAACATTGTAACATTTCTGAACAAAAACTGTTGTTTTTGGCTGTCTAGAGCTTTAAAGTTTCATGACATCAGGGGATCAGCTTTGAATTGGCTAAATCGAAATCCTTTGGATTTGTCCACTATGTTTTACATATTAAAACCTCATACGGGATATCGAAATTCTTACTGTTCTGCCAGATATGTACCATGAATTCTGTTACTTCTCATCATCCTAAAAATCTGGCAGTTCCACTTGATTATCCGTCTAGCAAAAGTCTTGTGTTTTAGGGGCACATTTACAAAGCTCGAGTGAAGGATTCGAATTAAAAAAACTTCGAAAGTGTTTTTTTGGCTACTTCGACCATCGAATGGGCTACTTCGACCTTCGACTACTACTTCGACTTCGAATCGAACGATTCGAACTAAAAATCGTTCGACTATTCGACCATTCGATAATCGAAGTACTGTCTCTTTAAGAAAAACTTCGACCCCCTAGTTCGGCAGCTAAAAGCTACCGAACTCAATGTTAGCCTATGGGGAAGGTCCCCATAGGCTTGCCTGCGTTTTTTTGATCGAAGGAATATCCTTCGATCGATGGATTAAAATCCTTCGAATCGTTCGATTCGAAGGATTTAATCGTTCGATCGAACGAATATTCCTTCGATCGTTCAATCGCAGGATTTGCGCTAAATCGTTCGACTTCGATATTCGAAGTCGAACGATTGTAGTTCCTGGTCGAATATCGAGGGTTAATTAACCCTCGATATTCGACCCTTAGTAAATCTGCCCCTTAAAGTTACATGAGTTTAGGGTTTACATCTTTAATTTGTAAAAGCACTTCAGATCTGGATAAATGTATATCCTACTAAAAAATAATCCTGGATTTGGTACATCCCTAAGGGAAATCATTTATCCATTATCGTTGGATTTCTATGTGCTGAAATTCTGTTACTTAATGTGCAATAACTCTAAATTCATTTGTATCTCTTTATCTAAAAATAGAATTTCTTGCTTAATCTGTTTCCTGTTTTACAATTCCATAAATCTTTCAGTCTCCCCTTGTTCATATACTGTTGGTGTGTTCTCTTTATCCTTTCCTTTCTTTAATATCTATCTTTCTGTCAAATTCCTTTCTCTCTCTCTATCCACTGCTCAGGGTAAATTTATCAGAATTCACTTTGGTGCCTCTGGGAAGTTGGCATCTGCTGATATAGAAACCTGTGAGTAAAGTAACTTTCTTCTTCTTTCCACACCTGCTGCTCTTTCTGTCTCTCCTCCAATAACTTATTAGGTTCTCTATCTATTTGCAGATCTCCTGGAGAAATCTCGAGTTATCTTCCAGCTGAAGTCCGAGAGAAATTATCACATCTTCTATCAGATTCTGTCCAACAAAAAGCCAGAGCTTTTGGGTACATTTTTTGAAAGCCAATAGTTAATATTATGGATATTTTGCTTCAGTACAACTAAAACAATAGAGTGATAAGAAATGCCTTTTGTAATTTGTTAAAATGCATATGTAGCTTGTTGTCATGAGAACTATTTAGCTTAGACTACATAGCAATAAAGATTGTTGCCCAGGGAATCAAAAGACTCATAATACTAAAATGCTGTCATATAAGAATTAAGCTTCTTGAACATGGTGCTTCTGAATCCTGAAAATACATATAAGAAGCATCTGTCAGACTATTAATGTCCCTATGTTACAAAACCTTTAAGGCATTAAGTTCTGTAATTGACTCACTCTCTATCTATGTGCTGTGCAGTTTAAATAAGCACACTAGGAAGATATACTACACACAGGATGTCCAACTCAGGTTTTGATAGGTAGTCATTTATTGTATTTGTTAGACTGATATATATGTTATCCTTGTTTCTTTCCTTGCAGACATGATGCTAGTCACCAACAATCCATATGACTATTCTTACATCTCCCAAGGAGAAGTAACAGTAGCCTCCATTGATGATTCTGATGAGCTGATGGCAACAGATGTAAGACAATTAAATCTCCTTACAAGAAATAAATAGAAATATACAAACATCTTGCTTTATCATAGGAATATATAACAGTGTGAACATTTATACTTTATGCTGCCTATTAAGAGCCTATTTTTAAATAATTTAAAAGTAAAACAGGAATCTAGACATTTGATGGGTTTTGTGAGAGTATTGTTTATTGTTAATTGACATGTATTTAAAAGCACCAACATATTCAATACAGAATATATTTAATACATGGGTGTATACATCACACATACAGATTACATACAAATAATGCGCAATACAGATGGGCCTTGCTCACTAATGCCTGCAATCCAGAAATATCTAATTATAGAAAAGAAAAATGTTTTTTAGAAATGGGCACTATTTTGAAATAATATAATACCTGAGACATGCAAGTGCGTTATACCATTTCAATGGCTTTGTGTAATGTTTTACACATGGGGAAATATACAAGTAATGACAAAAGCTAAAAAGCTAAAAATATTTTTATAAACAGTCAAAACTTATAAAATCTGATTTTCTTATTTAAATCATTTATAAATAGGGCCCATAAGATCCTAAAGGGGAAATATCACAAAAACAAAGGTATATAATCTTAAAGGGATATTATTGTCATAATAAATACATTTAAAATAAGACACTTAGGGGCCCATTCACTAAGTTCGAGTGAAGGAATAGAGGAAAAATAGTTCGAATTTCGAATGTTTTTTTTGGCTACTTCGACCATCGAATTGGCTACTTCGACCTTCGACTTCGAATCGAACGATTCAAACTAAAAACCGTTTGACTATTCGATAATCTAAGTACTGTCTCTTTAAAAATGTCTTCGACCCCCTAGTTCGCCACCTAAAACCTACCGAGGTCAATGTTAGCCTATGGGGAAGGTCCCCATAGGCTTGCTAACAATTTTCTGATCGAAGGATAATCCTTCGATCGATGGATTAAAATCCTTCGAATCTTCGATTCGAAGGATTTATCGTTCGATCAAACGATTATTCGTTATTCAAACGATCGAACGAATTGCGCAAAATCCTTCGACTTCGATATTCGAAGTCGAGGGATTTTAATTCGGCAGTCGAATATCGAGGGTTAATTAACCCTCGATATTCGACCCTTGATACATCTGCCCCTTAAATAAAACGGCTAATTCATTATGTAGCATTTCTTAAATAATCACTCTCTCTGTTTCCACAACTTTTCTTGCTACATACAGGAGTCAGTTTTTATAATAGACAGTTAGAGGTATACTCCAGCACAAAGGCTGCATGTAGAGAGACACTTTGCTGATTGGGTGGGTAGTGAAGAGTAACTTGGTTATTTCAGAATGTTTAACTTATCATATTTACAAAATGTCTTATTTTCACAAGATGAAGCTTGTAGTAAATGTTTGTTTTCATGATAGTTCCACTATTTTAGTAGAAAATACATGAAAAATACATCTTATTTTGCACCCTCACCCCACACCTACATTTATCTGTCTGTGGTTTGCATTAATGTCCCTATTGTCTTGATGCCTTCAGAGTGCATTTGATGTGCTGGGCTTCACTGCTGAGGAAAAAGTTGGAGTGTACAAACTGACCGGAGCCATTATGCATTCTGGAAACATGAGGTTCAAGCAGAAGCAGCGTGAGGAGCAAGCTGAACCCGATGGGACAGAAGGTAAGATAAAATGCCCTTTTCAAATATAATTAAAATATTTATTTTATACATATATATCATATAACACAGAAAGCATTGCTGCTTGAGAATAACCTAAAAATGTTAGGAGAATATGAAACCAATATAAACATAATATTTATCCTTTATTTATTTTTCTATAATTACAAAGTTTTGTATAATTGTGTACTGCATTTTGAGTGACACCATACTGGATGTGGGAGCACTTGCTCCTCCTGCTGACCTGTCTCTGGCCTGCCACTGATATCACCAATTGCAACAAGCAGATGCAGTAGCCATCTTGGATTTAGGGCAAATTGCCACAACTACGGGTAATAGCCCTGGTGCAAATTTGCACATTGCTAATAAATTAAGTCTCAGGAGTCTACATGCAATACACTGAAAGGGTTTATAACAAATGCCTTCTTTGACACAATGACCTTCCTCTCAAATAGTCTTATTGAATATCTAACATATTTCACTACAGGATTAATTCTATATCTTTATCACTGTATTTTTCTCAGAGGCTGATAAAGCTGCCTATTTAATGGCACTTAACTCTGCTGACTTGCTAAAAGGCTTGTGCCACCCACGTGTCAAGGTGGGAAATGAGTACGTGACTAAGGGACAGAGTGTCCAGCAGGTTAGTATTGTGTGATATGCCACACCTTCATTTACTCTTATCCTTCTGTTTTACTTATTTGTATTCCATATACTGCTTATTGTAGTTTCTGTTGGACCTATTGCTTTTGCCATTTCCATGAGTTCCTTTGCTTTTTCTATATCTAGTTTGTAAGTCCACAGTCTTGTTGATTTTTGCATTCTTGTGTGTTTTAGGTCTATTACTCTATTGGTGCTCTGGCCAAGTCAGTGTATGAGAAAATGTTCTTGTGGATGGTGGTGAGAATCAACTCCACCCTAGAGACCAAGCAGCCCAGACAATACTTCATAGGAGTGCTGGATATTGCAGGCTTCGAGATCTTTGATGTAAGCCAGAATGGCGCCATTGGGTTCACAATAAAAGGGACAGATTACATGATTTCACTTGTAAACTGGAATTTTAAAAAATCCTATTTTTAGTTTAAGGTGCAAATTTATTAAGGGTCGAAATGAAAATTCAAATTTTTCTTTTTTGGTCAAATCTCTCAAATTTAAATTGTTAATTATCCAAACTAGATTTGATTTTTAATTTGAGTTAGAATTTCAAGATTTATCATACTCTGGTCCTTTAAGAACTATTCGCCACCTAAAACCTGCCGAATTACTGTATACGTCAATGGGAGAGGTCCAGGAGAAAATCTCGAACTCGAATCGAGTTTTTCTAATTTGCATCAAATTCAAATTGAGTTTTTCTAATTCAAATTGAATTTGATTAGAGTTTTCGGGTAGATTCAATCTGTCAGAGCTGAGAAAATCTATTTTATTAATAAATTTCAATTGTTCGAATTTCGAATTTATAGGGGTTTTTTAAAAACTCACATGAATTCGAAGTTCGACCTTTGATAATTGTGACTCCCTGTGTTGATTTTAAAATATAGTATAAAATGCAATGTAACTTCTCGCTGAATATAAACAATTCTCTTGGTACCCTTTGCCTTAAAAATATCTTTTTTACCTTTCTTGATTTCAATTCTTTGCTGATCCCGTTCAGTTTAACAGCTTTGAGCAGCTCTGCATTAACTTCACAAATGAGAAACTGCAGCAGTTCTTCAATCACCACATGTTCGTGCTGGAACAGGAAGAGTACAAGAAAGAAGGAATTGAATGGGAGTTTATAGACTTTGGTATGGACTTGCAGGCCTGCATCGATCTTATAGAGAAGGTAGGTTTCCAGTATGAGCTGCAAATGTAAACTATCTTTCATATGCAATCAGATATGCAGTCAAATATTGTCAAACTATCTTGACTCCTATCCCTTTTTATTCTAGTATTGCTTGCATTTAACACTAGTGTTTATATTTAATGCTCTTACGTTTAGGATATAGCATTTTGGGTATAGGTTTAAAGGTTTTATGTATATGATCTATATCTTACATGTTAAATTATGCAGTTCTGACACCTTGCTTCATTTACAGCCTATGGGCATCATGTCCATCTTGGAAGAGGAGTGCATGTTTCCCAAAGCGAGTGATGTGACCTTCAAGGCTAAACTATATGACAATCATCTGGGCAAGTCAAACAACTTCCAAAAGCCCAGAAACATCAAAGGAAAGCCTGAGGCCCACTTTGCTCTTGTGCATTATGCTGGCACAGTGGACTATAACATCCTTGGCTGGCTGGAAAAAAACAAGGATCCCCTGAATGAGACTGTTGTTGGGCTCTACCAGAAGTCCTCCCTCAAGCTCTTAGGAAATTTGTTTGCTAACTATACTGGTGCTGATTCAGGTAAAACATCCAGTTTTTCACATTAAACAAATAAAATAGATAGACAGCAAATATTATGCAGAAGAAGAGAAAAAAAACAAAACAAAAAATGGTACAGTCAACTAAATAGTATGTTATTGTCAAAAAGTATACCATATTAGAAAATTAACAAGAACTAACAAAAATGAACTAACTAACTAAGTCAGTGGATGCAAATATAATAAAAGAAAGAAAGAAAAAACCCATTAATAATCTGGAATGTCAGATAGATCTTTTACAGTTGAAGAAACCGCATAATATGATCACCAGTTTTAGAGTTGCATATTTCAAAATAAGGAGACCAAATCTGCCTAAAAAAATCTTTAGAATCACTTCCTTGAGATTTAATAATTAAGGCTTCTTGCCAGCAAAGCTGATTCATATAAGAAATGGTGTCCGATAATGAGGGGGGTTCCTTTTGTAGCCAAAAATTAAGTAAAGCTTTCCTGGAAGCAGCTAGAAAATAAGTAGTAAGTAATTCATTTTCATGTGAGATAGACATTGACTTAGAAGTTGAAGAAAGCATATTATTATCTAGATGCAGTAATGCAAAACCCGGAGACAATTTAAATTTTATCTTCAATCTTGCATTCAAAAAACTAGTGACTTCCTTCCAAAATAAATGAATCTTTGGACAGGACCATAAGTAATGGAAAAGTGAAACATTAGTCTCATCACATTTAGGGCAAAATTATGGGGGAGTATTAGAAATACTTTTAGAAAACATTTTCCCATAGCCTAAATGGATAAGCTTAAAATGCTGAACTCTCCAACTCTCTGCTAAAATTAATTTATTATAATTATAAATAGATTTCACCAAGTCTAAGGGAGATACTTGAGTTTGCAAAAAAGTAAAACATCCATAGATAGCATTGCAGTGAAGCTGTACTTGTCTGTTGAGAGATGTTGATAATTTCATCTGCCAATTTACTTCTAAAGATGCTGGTGGCAAAGGAAAAGGAGGAAAAAAGAAGGGTTCTTCTTTCCAGACAGTATCTGCTCTGCACAGGGTAAGGGGTTTATCCTACATATAAAATGTTCTTGCAATTACAGTGCACATTTTGATATTTGTTTCTCTGTGTGTCTTTGTATCTTTTTCACTTACTGAATACATCATTCCTACTGGGACATAGTAACTGTTGTTGCAGATGCATGGGGGCAGGAGTGAATCAGTTTTATATTCATTTTATTTAAAAGGAGTTATATAAACATATGCATTTTTGAGCAGTCTGACATAACACCTTAAAACATTTACTGCCATTACATAGTTTCACTGAATGCCTTTTCTTACAGGAGAATCTTAACAAGCTAATGACAAATCTGAGAACCACTCACCCACACTTTGTGCGCTGCATCATCCCCAATGAACGCAAATCTCCAGGTAAAATAATTATATTATAGATAGAAACCATTTGGTTGTCACAATTTAAAGAAATCTAAAATTCAGAAGGTTAGAACATGCCATCTATGGTTGTAAATAAAAAGTGTAATAAAAAGGCAAACCATGTCAACTTTTGAGTATTTAATAATATTCATCCCCATGTTGTTCTCATTCTCTTGTCAATTGCCTTTTCATGACTTCATTGCAGGAGAGATGGACAATCCTCTAGTGATGCACCAGTTGCGTTGTAATGGTGTGCTGGAAGGTATTAGAATCTGCAGAAAGGGATTTCCCAACCGTATCCTGTATGGAGATTTCAGGCAGAGGTACATTTTCCTTTATAAATCTTAAGATGCAACAAGGATAAAGCAGATCATTTAAATGGTGAGATGATATAACTTTTGGATGTGATTTTCTCTTAAGATACCGAATTCTGAACCCTGCAGCCATCCCTGAAGGGCAATTTATAGACAGCAGAAAGGGGTCAGAGAAGCTCCTGGGTTCACTTGACATTGATCATACCCAGTACAAATTTGGACATACCAAGGTAAACCAGTGGTTCTTTCAGTCAACTGTTGTGCATCACAACCCTCCTTAAATATAGGTAAACATTCTTTTTAACCCCCTTAAAGGTATTCTTCAAGGCTGGTTTACTGGGTTTACTGGAAGAAATGAGAGATGAGCGTCTTTCAAGGATTATTACTCGAATCCAGGCACAGTCTCGAGGACTGCTAATGAGAAGAGAGTTTAAGAAAATTGTGGAGCGCAGGTGAGTTTCATATGCAGGTTCCATTATTAGGGTTGGAACTAGGGGTAGGCAGAAAGGCACGTGCCTTGGGGCAAACAGAGTGGTGGCACTGGTGTGTACCTCTTATTCCTACCTACCCTATTTTCATCTCACCTGAAGTCTGGATTGCACTAGTCTGGATTTGGATTTTGTAAAATGTAATCTAACTATTTTTTACACCTCAAATAATCTAGCAACATTATTAAAATGTATTCTTTTATTCTCTGCAGAGATGCTCTTCTGGTTATCCAGTGGAACATCCGTGCTTTCATGGGTGTCAAAAACTGGCCATGGATGAAACTTTACTTCAAGATTAAACCTTTGCTGAAGACAGCGGAGACTGAAAAGGAGATGGCAAACATGAAGGAAGAGTTCCACAGGCTGAAGGAAGCCCTAGAGAAGTCTGAGACCAGACGTAAGGAACTAGAAGAGAAAATGGTGTCCTTGCTGCAGGAGAAGAATGATCTTCAGTTGCAAGTCCAGTCTGTGAGTCTTAATTGAATGAATATAAGAATGTTAGAATATAGAATACAAAATAAAACTTCATTAATTTAAAGAGGTATACAATTTAAAGTAGGGATGCACCGAATCCACTTTTTTGGATTCGGCCGAACCCCCGAATCCTTTGTGAAAGATTCGGCCGAATACCGAACCGAATCCGAACCCTAATTTGCATATGCAAATTAGGGGTGGTAAGGGGAAAACATTTTTTACTTCCTTGTTTTCTGACAAAAAGTCATGCAATTTCCCTCCCGCCCCTAATTTGCATATGCAAATTAGGAATCGGATGCGGTTCGGCTGGGCAGAAGGATTCGGCTGAATCCGAATCCTGCTGATAAAGGCCGAATCCTGGCCGAATCCCGAACCGAATCCTGGATTCAGTGCATCCCTAATTTAAAGAACAATTAATCAAATATGATCTAGTCTTTAATTGTTCTACCAGCTATCTGCTTTAGCCAGGCATTCATAATCAACTTTCATATAGGAACAAGACAACCTGAATGATGCAGAAGAGAGGTGTGAACAGCTCATCAAAAATAAAATCCAGCTGGAGGCAAAGCTAAAGGAGCAGACAGAGAGATTAGAGGATGAGGAGGAAATGAATGCAGAGCTCACAGCAAAAAAGAGGAAGCTGGAGGATGAGTGTTCTGAGTTAAAGAAAGATATTGATGACCTTGAGCTGACTTTGGCCAAAGTTGAAAAAGAGAAGCATGCAACAGAAAATAAGGTATGATTTTGTTTTTTACTATGAACTTTCTGCATCAGATTACCATCAGACCACCATCAGACCACATCTCTTGTCCCATCTTACAAGCATAGTTGTTCTTTAATAGGTCAAAAATCTAACTGAAGAGATGGCCGGTTTAGATGACATTATTGCTAAACTGACCAAGGAGAAGAAAGCCCTCCAGGAAGCCCACCAGCAAACACTTGATGACCTACAAGCTGAGGAAGACAAAGTCAATACCTTAACTAAAGCCAAATCCAAACTTGAGCAACAAGTGGATGATGTAAGTAATAATAGAAGTGTGTGTTTTTTTGTGATTTGATATTTCCCTTAAAGGCATCTAATCACTATGCCTTTACAGTTAGAAGGTTCCTTGGAACAAGAAAAGAAACTTAGAATGGATATGGAGAGAGCCAAGAGAAAGCTAGAAGGTGATCTCAAACTAACACAAGAAAATGTTATGGATTTGGAGAATGACAAGCAGCAACTAGAAGAGAAGTCAAAAAAGTGAGTGTGCGTGTGTGGAATTATAAGATGAATATTTGAGACAAATAGTAAGAAAATAATTTATGTATTTGAAAGACTTTGAAATAAGGATCAGATCTTTTTCTGTAGAACTTCTAATTAGCATGGTAATTTGCTTTGATTGTGCTTGCAAGAACAGGAAATTCAATGTGACTTTACTTTCAGTTTCTGCCCTATTTAAACCCAAGATATTTCTAAAGGCAAAAAGTATTTTTACCACAAACCTAGTTCATAGAACTATTGTTGAAAAAGAGGGTATACTGACCCTTCAAAAAAAATTTATTCTGCAGGAAAGAGTTTGAGATTAGCCAGCTGAACAGTAAGATTGAGGATGAACAGATCATGGGTATGCAACTACAGAAGAAGCTGAAAGAGCACCAGGTAAATTTTTTTTTAATACAACCTCCTATTTTAAACAAATGCTTATCGTATTACCACTTATACACCATATGTTACTATAATTATATCAGTAATATCTCCCTGTCAATAATTTCATACTAATCCCTTTCTCTCTCAAGGCCCGCATTGAAGAGTTAGAAGAAGAACTAGAAGCAGAAAGAACAGCTCGAGCCAAAGTGGAAAAACTTCGCTCTGATCTGTCTCGAGAACTTGAAGAAATCAGTGAGCGGTTGGAGGAAGCTGGAGGAGCCACCTCAGTGCAGATGGAGTTAAACAAGAAGAGGGAGGCAGAGTTCCTCAAACTTAGAAGAGATCTTGAGGAGTCCACATTGCAATCTGAGGCTACTGCAGCCACACTAAGAAAGAAGCATGCAGACTCTGTGGCAGAACTGAGCGAGCAAATTGACAATTTGCAGAGGGTTAAGCAGAAACTTGAGAAAGAGAAGAGTGAGTTCAAACTGGAACTGGATGATGTGGCAGCTAACATGGAACAAGTTGTTAAATCCAAGGTGAGATTTATTTAAACTAAAATGTTAATCCCTCTCTCCACTGTAACTTACTTTGCCTTCTAAAAAGTTTTCTTGCATGGTTTCTTTCTGTATGCATTTCTGGTCATGTCTTCTTCCTTTCTGCCCTTGTTACCAGTGTTTGTGATCTTAATATCTTTCTTACATTTCCACTAATATAATTTTTTGTGCTTGATTTGCAGGCAAACCTTGAGAAGATGTGTCGCACATTAGAAGATCAGATGAATGAAAATCGCACCAAGTTTGAAGAGTCTCAGAGGACTCTTAATGACCTATCTTCCCAGAAGGCAAAGCTGCAAACAGAGAATGGGGAGTTGACCCGAAGACTGGATGAGAAGGAGGCACTAGTATCGCAGATGACACGTGGCAAACAAACTTTCTCCCAGCAGTTAGAAGACCTAAAGCGACAGCTAGAAGAGGAAAGCAAGGTAACATCAAAATAAAATAAAAATAGATCTATTTATAAATGTATTTTATACATTATCTAATAGTGATGCCCAAGTTGGTGGTATAAAGTTAAAATGATGTCATGAAGATGATCGGGCACTAAACCAGTTTCTATATTATACCTAAAAAAAAAGGTTCTATAAAAGGCTGGGTATCAAGCTGTTATTGCAAACTAATGTTTTGTTATTTTCCCGTTTGCATTTTTGCTAGGCTAAAAATGCTTTGGCTCATGGACTGCAATCAGCCCGCCATGACTGTGATCTTTTGAGGGAACAGTATGAAGAAGAGCAAGAAGCCAAGGCAGAGTTGCAAAGAGTACTGTCCAAGGCCAATGCAGAGGTAGCTCAATGGAGGACCAAGTATGAGACTGACGCTATCCAAAGAACAGAGGAGCTAGAAGAGGCCAAGTGAGCAATATTGCATGGATGGCTTTCTTTTAACTCATCGCTGCTTCTTTATTTACCAGTTTGTTTAGAAGCTTTTTTACCTCCCTGCCACATATTCTTTTTGTACCCCATCAAGTAATTCCTGTCTATGTCCTGCTTTGCTTTGGTGATCACTCCCTAGCCTAACATTTTCCTGCTCAGGTGCCCTATGCAAACCCTACATGTACAACTCCTTTCAACAGGCAAGCTTTTTGCTTGGATTATGTTTCCTGTTATTGTATAAGACGAGCATAAAGCTTGTTTGTTAGAAGGCTGCGCTTCGCCCTATGCTGCTGAGGTGGGAGACTACATTTGAAGAAACATAAGCAATAGGCATAATCTTTTAACAAGCTTTTTGTGTTGTTGTCAATTTGATGTTTAGTTTTAGTTTGTTGTTCCTTAAGAATCTGGTTTCCCTGACCACTCTTAATCTCCCCTTAACCCCAACAGAAAGAAGTTGGCTCAAAGACTGCAGGAGGCAGAGGAGGCAGTAGAGGCTGTAAATGCCAAATGCTCATCCTTGGAAAAGACCAAACACCGCTTGCAAAATGAAATTGAGGATCTAATGGTGGACCTAGAGAGGTCAAATGCTGCTGCTGCTGCTCTAGACAAGAAACAGAGGAATTTTGACAAGGTGAAAAAAGTGTTTATTGAAGGTAGTAATAATAAGAGATAGCGAGAGAGTCAGAACTACATTTCTACTATTTGTCTATGCACCTTACAGATTCTTTCTGAATGGAAGCAAAAGTTCGAAGAGTCACAGACAGAGTTGGAGTCCTCACAAAAAGATGCTCGTTCCCTGAGCACCGAGCTCTTCAAGCTGAAGAATGCCTATGAAGAGTCTCTTGAACACCTGGAGACATTTAAAAGGGAAAACAAAAACTTACAAGGTGAGAGGAAAAATCTTAACAGTAGGTAACCAACCCTTGCCATCACAGTGTTTGTGAATAGCACAAGCAAATTATTCACTAAATAGGTAATTCTGATAGATCCACCTGTTCTACACTGTGATCAACCAGTGACTATCATGAGCAAATGCCATGTAAATGGTCACTAGTTAAGGAGTGACTGTGCTTTGTTCAGTAGTACACTTAAAACATTGCATCTCGTTTAATAAGAGCAGTCCCACAATGCAGCATGTTTTCATCATTGTATTCCTCGCATAATTTTGCATCTGCCACTAGATGTACGACTTAATACATAATTAATGTTATGGTTGCAAATATATGCGTGTCATGCAGACATGTCCTGAGCCTTCACTTACATGCCCTCCATTTGCAGGCAATTTAGTAGTTGCAAAATAATAGCACACAAAGGGTACCCTTTAGCTTTGTTCAATGGCAAGTGGTAAATACATAGGCCTTTTTCTATATTAATGCACACTGTGTCTTGTACCCAAATCCGAATTAATAGGTGCAAAGACATACCCACACTAGGCAACTAATGGGATTTTTTATTCACAGAGGAAATATCAGACCTGACAGAGCAGCTAGGAGAGGGTGGGAAGAGTATCCATGAGTTAGAGAAGGTTCGCAAGCAGCTGGAGCAAGAGAAAATGGAGTTACAGACTGCACTGGAAGAAGCTGAGGTGAGGAAATTTTATGTTAGGAAATTTCTGTTAGCTAAATACTGCAATACATATTTGTTTCAGAAGATTCATATGTTACATACATAACATATAAAACACATTGATATGCAGGGCCGGATTTACATAGTGGGCGCCCCTAGGCCCACTGCCGTTTGTCGCCCCTGTCCCTTCCCCTTTTTTCGTGCAAATTTTCATCATCTGCACCAATGGGGGTGTGGTTGGGCAGCATGCCACTCCCCTAAAATCCTGCCACCCTAGGCCTGGGCCTAGGTGGCCTTTCCACAAATCCGGGCCTGTTGATATGAAATGATAAAATTATTTATAGGGTTATTTGCATGAATGTATACCCATCCCTAGAATAAATGTAAGGCCATGATCATTTTTCTGCTTTTTTATAGGCATCGCTAGAGCATGAAGAGGGCAAGATTCTACGTGCCCAGCTTGATTTCAATCAGCTAAAGTCAGAGATTGATCGCAAATTAGCAGAGAAAGATGAAGAAATGGACCAAGTAAAGAGAAACAATCAGCGCTTGGTGGATGCACTTCAAACCCAGTTAGAGGCTGAGATCAGGAGCCGTAACGAGGCCCTAAGAGTAAAAAAGAAGATGGAAGGGGATCTTAATGAGATGGAGATTCAGCTAAGCCAGGCCAACCGCTCAGCAGCTGAGGCTCACAAACATCTGAAGGCAGCACATGGAAGTCTCAAGGTAAGAAGCTTGTGCTGGGGCTATAGGTGTACATATTTATTATAAAGGTACCTCCAAGATGATCTAATTGGAAGAAAGGAATTATAACATGAGTTCTAACTAGAATTATTTGCCAATATTAATTGTCCTATATATGCCATTTCCAGGACACCCAGATACAGCTTGATGATACTATAAGAGCCAATGATGATCTCAAAGAAAACTCTGCTATTGTGGAGAGAAGGAACATGTTGCTTCAAGCTGAGCTGGAGGAACTGCGGTCTATTTTAGAACAGACAGAGAGATCACGCAAACTTGCAGAACAAGAGCTGATTGAAACCAGTGAGAGAGTCCAACTCCTTCACTCCCAGGTAAGGAGTGATCTGACGTCCTTGCTGTACTTCAGTTTTAATATTCTTTGTTTTATTGTATTATTAATTACAGTATCAACTCTCATTTTTATTTTTACATTTACCTTCACTGATTTTTATTTGTCATGTATCCTCCCATTATATAAATTGCTCAATAGAGTTTTTCTATACAAAGGTTATCAGTCATTTATAATGCGCCCGTAAATTACACAGCATTTTACAATAGCATTATAAGAAACGGTAGTTAAATTAACACACAAGGATAACATCATGAAATAACAGGCTTACAATGCCATATCATTATCTCACAAAACTTAGGGATTCTGTCATAGGATCAGTTAACAGCGCTGCTCGAGCAGACTTCTGCACTGAAATCCTTTTTTTAAACAGATTTTTTTATATTTAATTTTGAAATCTGACATGGGGCTAGACATGTTGTCAGTTTTCCAGGTGCCCTCAGTCATGAGACTTCTGCTCTGATAAACTATAGTCACTCTTTACTGCTGCACTGCAAGTTGAAGTGATATCACCCCCTTCCCTACCCCCCAGTAGCCTAATAACAGAACAATGGAAAGGTAACCAGATAAGAGCTCCCTGACACAGGATAACAGCTCCCTGGTAGATATAAGTATAGCACTCAACAGTAAAAATCCAAGTCCCACTGTGACTCCTTCAGTTACATTGAGTAGGAGAAACAATAGCTTAACTGAAAGCAGTTCCATCATGAAGTGCTGGCTCTTTCTGAAAGCACATGACAAAATGACCAGAGATGCCTCCCTACACACCAATATTACAACTAAAAAAAATACACTTGTTGGTTCAGAAATAAAATGTTGTATAGTATGGTAGAGTGAATTATTTGCAGTGTAAACAGTGTAATTTAGAAATAAAAACTACACCATAATAATCATGACAAAATCCCTATTTGTGAGAATATATCTCTTAATGTACACTGACAATTGCGTATATCTGTTTTGTGTACAGTATAACAACACATACCTCTTTATGTCCTTTATATACTTATATTTCTGTATCTCCCAGAATACAAGTCTTATAAATCAAAAGAAGAAGACAGAGACAGATTTGGCCCAGCTGCAGACAGAAGTGGAAGAAGCTATTCAGGAATGTCGCAATGCAGAGGAGAAGGCTAAGAAGGCTATTACTGATGTATGCTATCTTTATGGATCTGAAATTTGAATTTCAACTACTTTTTTTGATTGGTATGGGTCTCACTTGTCTTTCTGAATCTCCAAAGGCTGCAATGATGGCAGAAGAGTTGAAGAAGGAGCAGGACACAAGTGCCCACCTGGAAAGGATGAAGAAGAACATGGAGCAGACTATCAAAGACCTCCAGCAACGACTTGATGAAGCTGAGCAGCTTGCCATGAAAGGTGGCAAGAAACAGCTACAGAAGCTGGAGGGCCGAGTCCGAGAACTAGACAATGAACTGGAATCTGAACAGAAGCGAAATGCTGAGTCTATTAAGAACATGAGAAAATATGAGAGGCGCATTAAGGAGCTAAGCTACCAGGTATGACAGAAATAGGGTGCTTCATACAAGTTGAAAATTTATATATTGGCCTATGGGGAACATCCAGGGTTCCCACCTTGTCTGGAAAAATGATGATCTTTCAATATTTTTATCTAGAGCTTTTCCAATTAATAACATTTACATCAAGCACAAGACCTGTATGATTATGAGGAGGTGGCAACCCTATACACACCAATGGTAGCCATGTCTGTAAAGACTGTGCCAGCAAATTACTTTTGCACTTCCCCCATTGCTGCTGCAAGCATAATCCAAATGCTGCTAATACTATGCTTATCCTATTATTACTTTACCATGGTTTAATCACCCAACCACTACTCACCATACTACACACAAAGAGATTATTATATTTATTATCTGTGTCAGGATATGCACAAATTGTATTATCAGACATCACAACTATGTGATAGTTACAGACTTAGATAACATACTAAAATATCTACCTGTATCCCCCATTCAGACTGAGGAAGACAAGAAGAATATGGCACGCCTGCAAGACCTTGTAGACAAGCTGCAGCTCAAAGTAAAGGCTTACAAGCGACAGGCAGAGGAAGCTGTAAGTGCTTTTATGAGCTACAAATCTTATTTCACATCTGATTTTTCTACTTAATTGTATTCTTGTTTTTGATTGTTCTTTTTCTTCTTTCCACAACTATTCAAGAACTATTCTAAAACTATTCAATTTGTTTTTCTGTCTTTTCTATGTATAGGAGGGACAAGCCAACGCAAACCTCTCCAAGTTCCGTAAAGTTCAGCACGAGCTGGATGAGGCTGAAGAAAGAGCAGATATTGCCGAGTCTCAGGTCAACAAGTTGAGAGCCAAAAGCCGGGATGTGGGAGGCAAGGTGAGTATAGAGGATTGGGGTTAAAATATTTGGTGCTCATGAGAAGGAGATGTATCTAGAGCTGAAACCCAATAAATATGAAAATTATTTCACTCATTTCCTGAATTCCAACTATAAACCTAAAAAACGCTTGATGCTGCTAGAAACTTGATCTTTGTAATAAAGTTCTGGCATGTTTTTTTTGATTTTTTTTTTTACCTATGTATCCATTTTTTTTTTTTCTTTATACTGTATTTGTAAAAGCGTTCACAGCCATCTGTTCAGCAGGTATAATTAAGGTAGTTTGATTCAGGTATCATATCTAAACAGAGTGCATGACTGCAGGTATGTCGTATATCAAGGGGGTTATTTATCAAAGTCTGAAGTTATCTCAATATTTTCTGCTAAAAACTCCGATCAAATCCGCTCTAGTATTTTCCTCTTATTTATTATTACATTTTCCCGAAAATTTGCTTTGCGGGAAAAAAATCTGATTTTCACGTTTTTTTTTCGGATTTTTCATCAGATTTTCATGATTTTTTTGAATTCTTAACCAGAAAACTTTGATCTTTGCCCGAAAACTTCGGGGTATTGCACGAAACCCAGCGCACATCAAAAAAATCACTGAGACTTCTCCTATTGACTTATATGCAACCTCGACAGGTCTGAGATGCTGGATTTTCTGATTCGGACTTTTCCATTCTCAGGGTTTAATAAATTCCAAAAAATTCGTGAAGTCCAATTTTATTTTTAAAAAAAATTAAGAATTTTTCGTGAATTTATTAAATAACCCCTCAAATGATACTTTTTAAGATAAACTTAATAACTTTAATATTTGTTTCTCCAATATTGTCACTTGTTGAAACATTTTGTGTCAAGTATTTTATCCCACTGATATTTGATTTGATTTTAGCTATGATTGGATCAGCTCTGCACATTTTTGGATTATTTATGTTGATGGCTCTTGTTCCATTGTGGATATGACTAATGGTTTGGGTTCCCCTCAATGTATTGCTCCCTTTAGTAATGCCGGAACTTTCTTTTCTACAGCAGAAACTCAGTGAGGAAGAGTAGAAATCATGGAACCACAGAAGCACCACATGAATGCCTAAATTGTATATAACCTGTTAACCAGCATGAAATAAAATGTGACCATTAAATTCAGCACAATCAATGCTTGTCATGTCTTCATTCAATGTAATGTCCCCTTACAGGGCTGCATGTCTGGTGTCATACAAATATCCACATGCATTTTCCATGAAATTATTATCCTGTGGAGTTGTCACCTCTGTATTTTTGATCTTTTGTATTACAGATGCTCTGAAAATCAGTTATTTAAGTCCTGCAATTATGAAAACAATGAAGTTCAGATAGGATCTTGGACCACTATGGTTTTGGTTTTAATGTTCTTTTCCACTTACAGCAATGGAACTCTGCAAAATAATTCCTGTAGTACCGGGATATAAATACAAAAATGACCTCCATTTTATGCAATAACTTCATTTATGACCTTTATTAAACAGACCCCTTGAAAGCTGCAAACAGGGAAGGTGACAGTTTGTTAGGCACACCCTCTCCACATTGATCAAAGTCCCACATTTTAAGTTCAGAATATCATGGCTCCATTTTTTATCCCTTGCTCCTCCAAGAGCAGATACATGAGCAATACATCTTCATAGAATGATCAGCACATTTTTAAAAGAGGCACCAGTGAAATAAGTTAGTAATTTTGTTCACTGGGAGGTGCCAAACAATAAAAAAACTATTATGAGTTGCTGCACAGTTTTTGGCATTGCCTTGTTTGATATTGTGTGTGTGCTCGAAATTATATATTACCCACAGCAAATTATGAAAGGGACAGCTAGCTTTTATACAGGCATTGTAGATTTCACGTTCTAAAGCACTTAAAGGGTTACGGTTAGGGTGGTTGTCTGTACCATTAGGCATGACAATATCTGCTACAGGAACAGGAGTATAGAGGGCCTCAGGAACTTGATGCATGTGCAATTTCTGTATCCATAATCCTTTTGCAGGCCTACCTTTTCCAGATAAAAAAAGTCATACTGCAGTTTTTCAGTACATATTAACTGAAAATAAACTACACTAGTGTATTTCCCACGAAAAGTACACCCCTCCAAAATAGTGTAGCCCTATTGAAGTAATACAGCACCTTGATAGATCTAGGTTATTTTTTGCCCCCTTGAGTCTACATTTTGCGTTATATTTGTAACTCCTGACTTTGCACTTTGTTGACACTGACTCCTGCAAAACCTTTTACAAAATCCTCCAAAATTCTTTTATGGAATACTACCAAGTTTTTAATATTTTAGATACATAAAGTATAAACAGTAGAACAGTATCAAACTTTTTGTATTACACATTAAATAAGATATAGGTATGATATCTGTTATCTAGAATGGTTGGGACCTGGGGTCAGCGGCGATCCTTGCCTTTATGCCACCTGAGGCGGCCTTCCGTTGCCGCCCCTACCCCTCCTCACGGCGCTCACCTTTTCAGCGCTTGAGGGGGTCGGGCGGTGCACGTCGCTAGTGCAGAGAGCGCAATTGCGCTCTCTGCACTAGAAGAGCCGAATTTGAAAACCAGAAATTCGGCTCTTAGTTACCAGGGGCAACATTTTTGCCGCCCCTGGCAACCAGGGGGGGGGGCACTGCTGCCTGAGGCGAGTGTCTCAACTCGCCTCATCGGTGGAGCGCCCCTGCCTGGGGTTTTCCAGATAAGGGATCTCTCCCAGTGGATCTCTATATCTTAAGTCTGCTAAAAATTATTCAAACATTAAATATACCCGATAAGGATTGATTTTCCGCCATTAAGGATTAATTTGTTCTTAGTTAGGATCAAGTACAAGGCACTGTTATTGTTATTACAGAGAAAAAGGAAATGTGTTTTAACATTTTGATTAAAGTGGCCTTTCTGTAATTCTGAGCTTTCTGAATAGTGGATTTCTAGATAATGGATCCTATACCTCATAATATAAAAAAAAAAGAATACTTCATTTGTACCAAAACTATACTAGGGCTCATTGCCAAGTGCAAAAATGACCATGCATTGAAGATATCCACAAAGGTAAATTTTAGACGCCTCTGATGAATTATTGCGCATATGGACATGAGGGACCCCTGGATTTGCTTGAAGTACCTGGAGATAATTCAAGACACTTGTGTTTGTAGGCAAATCTGCTTTGCACCAACTGAATCATATGCTGTTTTCTCACTATGTACCAGAATTGACACAATTTGCACTCAAATGCAGAAAAAAACTGTAGTTTGCATCCACATTGGTGCATCACGATACTCACTTTGTCCAATATAATACTGGAATTCTGGGGGAAATACTGCACTGTGGCAATTGCCATCACAATGTTGTACTGTGCACAGTGTTCATCAATGAGACCTTCATTCTACTAAAACAAGAGGATAAAACAGTAAGAGACTGATACCTATTAGTTGCAGAGCAGAGCCATCTAGTGTACAGAAATATTACAACAAACTCCACAAAAATTAAGGTCAGACAAAGGCCTCAGAAGAAATCTAAACAACTTTCCAATTCTAAATCTAAAAGTAATTCCTACCCAAAGCAGTATCTGTCTTGCTCTTTACGGTCTCTGCACTGTTGGTTCAGACTCCTGGAACAATGCTGTCTAAGCCAGCTAATTTACAGGCCTGAAGAACTGACTTCTGCTACATTGTTTCAGAAAGCAGAAAGGGATAAACAAATGCTGCTTTCAATTGCGATAACATAAACAAATAAAACCACAGAAACTTAATTTAATCTATATAGACTGGGAACAATCACAATTCATTTCATTATGCAATCATCAGTTTTGGGTAGAAGAAGCAACTGTTGTGTTGTGTTTAAAAACATAACAAGGTACAATGGATGTTTCATAAACAATGTTTGTCAAATATTATTGTTAAATCTATAATGTGAGCATTTATATAGACCTGTCTCTATGTATCAATCTTAAATTGACGAGCTGCAAGTACACATTGGCTGCCAACACTGCTGCTTATTAGCCAAAATGAGGGTTTTGCCAGTTTTCTTTATTGGATCTTAGAGATAACCTTCAAGTGAAAAATAGAAATTCACCTCCATCTTTATCTGATGACGTATTTAATTTAAAAGCTATTTATTTATACTGGATAAAAGAACCTGCCCCTGCCCTAAAGGACGTCCTTTAATATCTTTATGGTCTTTACTTACAAGATGCTTTAAAATATATAATAGGGTATCAATCTATAAGAAAGCATTTTTTTTACGTTAAGTGCAACAATTTTTCTTGCTCCAAATGCATTAAAGTCAATTGTGTATTTTTTCTTGGCCCAACTTTTTTTGTCCAAATGCTTTAAAGTCAATGGGCATTTTTATTATTGTGACTCTGCAACATTTTTGTCTTGACGACTTTTTTGTCGCGCCAAATGTTTCTGTGGCAAATTTTTGCAGATAATGAAATGCAGACTTTCACCACAAATCGATGGCTGGCAAAAAAATGATCTCATGGCTACATGTCAGCTCTATTTATCTCCTCCTTATCCAGTGACCAGCAGTAACAGAGCCATCATCCACAGTAACAGGTCAATAACTATATGTTAGTAATATGCATCTGAAACCATTGAAATGTAGTTAAACGCCTCTAAAATATATGAAGTGAAATAGGAAGCATGGCCGAGTGACATGCCAAGGCAAAACAGGTGTGGAATCCCTTCAGTTCCGGGTTGGCATTTCTACAGATCCTAACAGGTCTGCATAGGCCTGCAATATGATATTGTCATATTAGTACCAAGAAATGTATTTGAAAATTAATTTGTGTGCACTTTCACACACTTCTTGGTTCCTTGGAAGAGAACTCCCCCCCCAGGTGACATACCAACCAACTGTCCTGTTTTTCTCGAAACAGTTTTGATTTTGGCAGCTCAGACCGCAGTCCTGGGTTGATGTCCTAAGTTTGTCTTTGTTCTCCTGCACTGACGCCAGAAAAAGATACAGTATTTCTGAAATGTACATAAATAAGAGGCTCTTGGCAGAAAGCTCAGAACACTCAGCCCCTGCACATAGATATATTTGTAACAATTTAAGATAAGCAAAAAAACAATTGTAACTATTTAAGAAAAGCAGGTCTCTTGGGAGAACTGACGCTTTCAGCTGAAAGGGCAATTCACCTTCATAAGTAAAACTGCAATAACACATAAAACATGACCCTAAAACACCACAAATGTGTTCAAACTTTCCATATATTGCCAAATTCTGTAAAACAGGCATGGTATTTAAGGGGTGTGGTTATAAAATGGGCATATTCAAAATTTTGCCACTCAAGGTGCAGCAGATATTTTGTCCCTCTTTCCTTTGGTTCAAATATTGGAAGGTAATGACATCACTCCCCACACCTGCAGATACTTAGCAGTGCATATTCTAATTCTCAGAACAATGGAAAGGTAATAAGATAGCAGCTCCCTAAGGGTAAGGACACAATGGGTGAGGAAACTACGACTTCGGAAAACGAATCGCTGTGTGATTAGCCCCGTCGATTTTTCATTTTAGCCAGCGCAGAGTAAGGGAAGGCGTTCGGGGAGATTAGTCGCCACAAAGTCGAGGTCATTAGTTGCCAGGTGACTAAATCTTCCCAAATCGCCCAGTGTGCCCTTACCCTTACACAAGAAAACATCTGCCTGGTAGATCTAAGAACAGCACTCAATAGTAAAATCCAGGTCCCACTGCGTCACATTCAGTTACATTGAGTAGGAAAAACAGCAGCCTGCCAGAAAGCAGTTCCATTCTAAAGTGCTGGCTCTTTCTGAAAGCACATGACCAGGCAAAATTACCTGAGATGGCTGCATACAACTAAAAAAAATACACTTGCTGGTTCAGGAATGAAATTTAATATTGTTGAGTGAATTAATTGCAGTGTAAACAGTTTAATTTAGAAATAAAAACTATATCATAAAAATCCCTTCAAGTTCATAGGCTAAAATTCAAGCAAATCATTTTTGTGGGAGCATCAGATTGTTGTGGCTAGACAATTGGGGGCCGATTCACTAAATTCGAGTGAAGGATTCGAAGTAAAAAAACTTCGAATTTCGAAGTATTTTTTGGGCTACTTCGACAATCGAATGGGCTACTACGACCTTCGACTACGACTACGAATCGAAGGATTCGAACTAAAAATCGTTCGACTATTCGACCATTCGATAGTCGAAGTACTGTCTCTTTAAAAAAAACTTCGAACCCCTACTTCGGCAGCTAAAAGCTACCGAAGTCAATGTTAGCCTATGGCAGTGATCCCCAACCTGTAGCTCGTGAGCAACATGTTGCTCTCCAACCCCTTGGATGTTGCTCTCGGGGTCCTCAAAGCAGGTGCCTATTTTTGAATTCCAACCTTGAAAGCAAGTTTTAATTGCATAAAAACTAATTATAGTCCCAAGTAGAGCCTCTTGTAGGCTGCTAGTCGACATAGAGGCTACCAAATAGCTAATCACAGCCCTTATTTAGCACCCCAAGGGACTTTTTCATGCTTGTGTTGCTCCCCAAATCGTTTTACATTTGAATGTGGCTCACGTGTTAAAAAGGTTGGGGACCCCTGGCCTATGGGGAAGGTCCCCATAGGCTTGCCCATGTTTTTTTGATCGAAGGATATTCCTTCGATCGTTGGATTTAAATCCTTCGAATCGTTCGATTCGAAGGATTTAATCGTTCGATCGAAGGAATAATCCTTCGATCGTATGATCGTAGCATTTGCGCTAAATCCTTCGACTTCGATATTCGAAGGATTTCAATTCCTAGTCGAATATCGAGGGTTAATTAACCCTCGATATTCGACCCATAGTAAATCAGCCCCCTATTGTGAGCATAGAAAGTTTTTTTGTTTTTACACATTTGTTGGATCTGTGTAGTTTGCAAGTGACACTAGTGTGAGATAGGAAAGGAAAACCAATGCCTTCAATAAAATATTAACATACACCATGAATTGAAATATTAAACAATGAAATCAGGAGAGAGACACAATTTGTAAGTGGCAAAATGTGGAGGTAATTTTATTGACAATTTATATCTAAATCACCCAGTCCACAGAGGGGGTCCTCAATGAAAGTATATGGCAGAAATCCCAACTAACACTATCGCCAACCTGTGTTGGTTTGGGGAATACGTTCCTTTCTGGTCCCTTAATGGCAACCAGACAAGGTCCCTGTATCAACATGGTGGGGCAGATTTATCAAGGGTTGAATTTCAACCATCGAATAGGTGTAGTACAATAGTCGAAGTCGAAGGTTTTTTCCGCTAAATCATAATCCTTCGAATCGTTCGATTTGTACGATTTAAAGAGACAGTACTTCGATTTTCGAAGTACTGGTCGAATGTGTGAAGTATTTTCAATTCAAATCAAATTATTCGATGGTCGAACTACCCAAAAACTACTTCGAACTTTGAAGTTTTTTAATTCGAAAATTCACTTCGACCTTTGATAAATCTGCCCCGGTGTGTTTATTTTTCCTCTCTTCAGTCTGCCAGAGATGGAAAACAAAAGGAAAGGTTAAGCTGGCCATAGACGCAAAGATCTAATCGTATGAATCGAGGATTCGTACGATTTTCGAACCGTGTGTGGAGAGTCCCGACATTTTTCGTCCGGCCGAGATCGGTCATTTGGTCGATCGGACAGGTTAGAAAATTTCTGTCGGCTGCCGATAATATCTCTGCGTGTATTGCCGATCATAAGATTTTCTGTGGGAGACTGTCACTAGCTTTAGTTGGACATAGATATCGTACGATTGCTGTCAGGGGCAGAACATTGGCTGATCTCTTCTTTAACTAATCTGACTGGTAAGGCTTTGATCGGAATGGTTAGTGGCGGGTCGGGAGATGGGAAAGTCCGATCGTACGATGATTCGTACGATCGGATCTTTGCATCTATGGCCAGCTTTAGTTTGAGGGTCTTCTGCTTGTCATGTGTTTTAATTGGCCCCTGTCTACACCTTTTTTAACCAAAAACCCTTTGGCCCACCCTACATTTTTCAGCCTCCTCTGTCTTCGCTCACTCTGTTACAATGTTTAGAAAGAAGGCCAGGGCATTGCCTGGAGGGCGGCGCATTCTTTCCTATTTTGTTTTGCCCCTTGTGATAAATGAAAAAGACACCCATGCCTCCCCAATGATGGAATCTTCACTAAAATATGAACAATTGCCATGAGTAATAAACCCTTTTGAAACCCTAGACTTTCAATGCTACTTACTGAGATTCTACCCCACCTGGAGCACAGATGGCCTAACAACAATTAGCCAGACAGCTCTGTCAGATCAGTCACAAAAAATATTCTGTAGTGTTGTTCAATAAATGGGTGTAAACACAGATTAGATACAAAAATATAACTGATACAAGTGATAGGAAAGATGGCCCTGCCTTAAACGATCTTAAGGTGAAGGGGTATGAGACACAAGGCGGCAGATTTATCAAAGGTCGAAGTGAATTTTAGAATTCAAAAACTTTGAATTTCTAAGTAATTTTTGGGTACTTCGACCATTCAATAGGCCAAAATTTGATTCGAATTGAAAATACTTCACAAATTCGACCATTCGAAACTCGAAGTACTGTCTCTTTAAAAAACTTTGACACTTCACCACCTTAAACCTGCCAAATTGCTGTTTAGCCTATGAGGTAACCTTCTATAACCTATAGTGATCCTCTAAGCATATTTGCAGTTCATATACATTTTTTATCTTTAGTGCTTCACTAGATTTTAGCAGTTTTACACTTTGAATGTCAGGCTTTCAGCTTAATAGCTCTCTTAGAAGCAGGGTCAAACTGGAGGCCTATCGGGTTCCGACTTCCAGTGGTCCCCCGAGCATCCCTGAACGCTGTTGCAAATGCCGTTGTGCATGCAAGAATGCTGATGTGAATGCACGAAAGCCGAAGCGAGTTCAGCATATAATTGGTTTATTTTCTGTGGGGGCCAGCAGAACAGGGTAGAGGGTGTGGGCCGGGGCCCACCGGGTCGGCCTAGTCCAAACGTGCTAAGAAGGTCGCAATGCCCTAACTGTCTATGCACTTTCTATACATTTCCTATTGGGCCAAACCCCTGGTGTTAGCAGTCTAAAAAAATACACATATTTCAGAAAACCAAAAAGAAGTGAAAATAAATGTAAAATGAAAAACTCGTACGATTCAAATTTTTCAAAATTTTTTGGAGTTTTTTCCTGCACAGGAAATTTTTGGGAAAATGTATTGATACCGTATTGATTTGGTCGGAGTATATTTCAGAAAATAATGAGATATTTTTGGATTTTGATAAATAAACCCATAGTGTTAAAGAGACAAATCAAACCAGGGCCCGACTCCTTAGCGCTTACAATCTCTGTAGATGTAGCCTTCTAATCAAGGCAAAAGTGCACTACTAACTGTAGCTATCATGGGCATGGGGTAAAATTGCACTGGAGTTGCCTGTCGGCATTGAGGCAGCAGGACTGTGACACTGTGGTGGCAAGCTGCCTATTTGGGGAAGAGAGTAGGGGGTGGTCCGGTGCAAATGAGGACCCCCTGTGATTCCTTTGCAGCTCAGCACTTTTTGCAAATTTGGTTTCATTTTTCCAAGCAGTTCCCCTTAAGCCTTAAGCAGGCTATAGATGTAAAGATTTTTAAAAGATCTTTTCGTTATCGTGAGATCACGAGTATCTCGAAACGATTGTTTAAACCAGGCATGTCCAAAGTCAGGCGAGGGCGGTGCATCACTATGTGCCAGCACGTGTCTATTACTAACACCTTCAGCACACAGGCAGCAGTACAGACAATCATTTCACTAATCATGTGCCCAAACATTGATGCTACGGCTACTCGATTCCTTGTCTAAATGAGGAGCGGAGAATAAGTCCAAACAGACTCCACTTCTCCACCACCTAAACGCAGTGTACGTGTCCATCTCCAGGGGTGAATGATCCTGATCGCAAGCTAGCAACCTCGGAATGGATGTCCGGTTGAATGGTCAGCCCCCACACATTTTCACCTTACCAAATCTGGCCCTCGTTGCAAAAAGTTTGGACACCCCTGGTTTAAAAAAAGGAAAACTGAGGGTAGCTGCCTGCTTGGCCCTGCAAACATAGATGGATTGCACTGGGACCGATAACAGTTTTTTTAACCTGGCCGATCAATTTGTCTGACAGATGGATGAAAAATCGTAAGATGCACGATCGTTCGATTCCCACTAACCTTTCAATAATTTGACCGATTGGTCAGATTGCACTGAAATCGAACGTTCACCAACAAAAGATCTTTGGGGACATTAAGCAGCATGTATAATCTCAGCCTGGCATCAAAGGAGTGCCTATCGTTTTTTAAAATATTTATTGATGCCATTAAAACTTATGGTTTCTGATGCAGACCACGCAGTCAATCTGCTCAGTTTTGCAGGACTGTTCCCTATCACACATCTTGCTGTTTATTCATAGTATGTCGCAGAGAACATGCAGAGCAGCTGAGCAGCTGGAGACTATGCAGGACAGCTGGATAGTAATGGGGGATGTGCAAACACTGTCACTAGTGCTCCTAAAGTGGTGTAACATGATCTCAGTGCCAGATGCTATGGCTGAAGTGTGGAAGGGTGTAAGTATTTGGAGATACATATATATATAGATATGCCAAAAGTACTTTCACAGCTACCCGATTCTATACATATGGTTTATATATCCATGACCAAAGTGCAAAGTCTACATTTACCAGAATGGCAGAAAATGCATACAACACTTTTTGGAGCATTACTTTTCATAGAATACAATTAAAAATACCATTAAATAATGGTTTCAGTTATTTTCACTCTTATTCTATGTGTTAGATTGTAAGCTCTTTTGGGAAGGGCCCTTTACCTCAAGTATTGGTAATTGGTCATTTTTGTATGTATTCTTTTATGTTTAATGTATAGACCCATTTATTGTACAACGCTGTGGAATATGTTGGTGTTTTATATGAGTTGTTGTTATTATTAATAATAATAGCAAGAGGTTTTCTAGTGGATTCTTTAGCCAATCACACTTTGCAGACAGGCAGCACTCTGTATACATGAGAATCAAAGCCATGAAAAAAGAAGCATTGCCCCTGCGGGCCCTTGTTTATTGTTCCAAAATTGCATTGAAGATCTTAAGCTGGCCATAGATACAAAGATATAGTTTTAAGAAACAAAGGTTCGTATGATTTTCAGACCATAGAGAATGATCAGCCTGACATTTTTTGTACCATGGTGGTCAGTCGTTTAGGCGATCCGACAGGTTAGAAAAATTCTGTTGGATAACGATAATATATCTGCATGTTTTGCATATCTGACAATATCAATTGGTAACTGTCACTACTATTTCTCGAACATAACTTTTGTATGATTGCTGTCTATCAGTCAATGGCCAGAACATCATCTGATTTGTTCCTTTTACTACTTTATTTCATCTGAGTGGTTAGTTATAGATCGTTACATTAAAATGAACGGTCAATATCTGAACGTCTGTCATTAAAAGAATATCTGCACGTCTATGGCCAGCTTTAGAATGTTAAACAGACAACACCAGTAAATAGGTGCTGGAGTGAAGTGGGCTGGGCAGTGCATTCACTTGTATATTCAAATGTTCACAGTATTAGCCCATAAAAGACTGAGCTGTACACAGGGCCGCCATCAGGGGGGCAGAGGGGGTACTGCTGTACCGGGCCTGAAGGGGGGCCCGGCTGTGCTGCACTTGTCAAAATAGCCATGCCCCCCTTGACCGCACCAAAGCCATGCTGCCTCTCCTGAAGTCCTGAATGCGTCCAAAGTCCCTAAGCAGGTCCGGACTGAGAATTAAAATAGGCCCTGGCATTTCAGGTACACAGAGGCCCAATCAGCCCACATAGAGGCCCAAACATCCCCCACCAGCCCACTAAATACTGACTTTCTATGGGACCTTATAGCAGCCCCTCTGGCATTTGCCAGAACCCACAGATTGCCAGTCCGGGCCTGTCCCTAAGCGCCGAAAAGACCCAGGTCACGAAAACAGCCCGAAATTGAAGTCCTGAACGCGCTATAGACCCGAAGTCACGAAAACAGCTGAAATTTAAGTTCTGAAGCGGCGAAGAGACCCGAAGTCACGAAAACAGCCGAAATTTAAGTCCTGAAGTGGTTAAATGACCCAAAGTCACGAAAACAGCTGAAATTGAAGTCCTGAAGCAGCGAAAAGACCCAAAGTCACAAAAACAGCCAAAATTGAAGTCCTGAAGTGGTTAAATGACCCAAAGTCACGAAAACAGCCAAAATTGAAGTCTTGAAGCGGCGAAAAGACCCGAAGTCACTAAAACAGCCGAAATTGAAGTCCTGAAGCGGGGAAAAGCCCGAAGTCACTAAAGGAGGCGAAGTTGAAGTCCTGAAGCCACAAGTTCAATTCTACTGAACACCAATGTGTGTGTGTTTTTTTTTTAATACACTGGCCACCAATGTATTATTTAATAATCTATAGGCCCCTGCCACCAATGGTTTTTTTAAAAATATTCACTGGGGCCCCAATTTTTTTTAACTTGTAAGGGAGGCCCTGGCACCAATTTTAAAAAAAAAACTTTTATGGGGGCCCTGGCACCAATGTTTTTTTTTAACTTATGGGGGGCCCTGGTCACCAATTATTTTTTTTAACTTGAAGAGGGGCCCTGGCAACCAAAGTTTTAAAAAAAACTTTTATGGGGACCCCTGGAGCCACAGTTTTTTTTAACTTATAAGGGGGCCCTAACCATCAATAAGTTTTTATAACTTGTGTGTGGGGGGGGTTACCTTTTTTAGCGCTGATGTCTGTGTGGTCTTTTAACTGTGGTGTGGAGTGGGTGGGATCTGGGTTGGGGCCTGCGGCTGTACACTTCCTCTTTCCTGTTTTATTTGACTTTTATGGTTAATGTATAATAGAGTTGCCACCTGGCTGGTATTTTACTGTCCTGGCAGGTAAAAATAATGATTGATCCCAATGGTAATTATATAAATATATAGGAAGGCCGGTATTTTTTTCCAGAAAAGGTGGCAACCCTAATGTATAAAGTAAGGCCTGCAGACTAACTATGGATACAATCTGTTTTTACCAAAGAGAACACTCTGTAACTGGCAAAGTTGATCCTTGTACTGCTAAAGCTGGCCATACATCATAACATCTACTTGTTTATGCCAAATGAGCTGAAATTTCCCCTGATTTCCATCCAGTGTGTTTTATCATTTTTACTTACTATTTTTCAGGAAAAATATCTCCCAGTAGACCAAGATCTTGGATATTTTTCACCGGCCATTTCTTATTTCCAATGTAAGCCAATATAACCTTTAAACCATTTGGCAGCAACTTTGTCTAATTGTTGTGACAGTGGGCCCTGGATGTCTTGTTGTCTAGACAGCCTTAAATAGCCCAGTCTGCCACATTTACTTGAATACAATACCACCTTTACAGACTGTAGTGCTGTCATGCAGGTATTCCAAATGATGTTCGAATTAGGTGGCTAGTGTCTATCATAAATAATTAGTTTTCCATTTAAGTGAATATGAATTGGCTCTTGGAGGAGACATTTTGATCATTGTAGTCCTGTGAAGAGAATGCTTCTGATGAGTTCCCACTACCCTCCACACTGTTCTAAATGAATTCACAGTTCTTGGTCAGGGGGCCAGCAGAAGTGAAAAAGCCATTGTATTTTCAGGGCCACCCCAGGGGCAACACTCCTCTTGATCCCACCCCCCCACCCTGCAGTCATAGTGTCTGCTCTGTAGTTTAGCAACAGTTGGAGTTCTCCAAGTTGGACACTGCTACATCAAACAGAATGGTTTAATTGCAGAAATAGCTCTTTTTAGGCTGGTGGCACATAGTAACATTTGGGGGTGATTAGTCGCCCATCAGCAAATCTCCTCTTTTTTCAGGCGACTAATCTACCTGAAATGCCTTCCCGCTGGCTAGAATGTGAATCTCCGACGGGATGGCATATATAGCGATTTGTTTTTCCGAAGTCGCGAGAAGTTTCCTCGTGAGGCAACTGTGGACGACTTCGGAAAACGAAGCGTTACGTATGCCATCCTGCCATAGGCAATTCAAATTCTTGCCGGTGGGAAGGCATTTGGGGAGATTAGTCGCCTGAAGAAGAGGAGATTTGTTGTTGGCCAACTAATCTCCCCCGAATCTTACAGTGTACCACTAGCCTTAGGCGTTCCATGTTAGATACTGTGATGGTCAAATAAACAAAGATTGGGGTACTTGGTGTAAACAGATTTAAGGTAATAAACTGCACAAATCAGAAGATATCACCAGCTTACCCAAAAACTCTACAAAATTCAGCTTGGTGCCTCATCTAAAGAGTTGTTATATAATATTATATCCAATACGTGACAAGGCTTAAAGTACAAAACCAGCACAACACAGCAATTGCAGTTGTCCTTAGTAACCAACAATTAACTTTGACCTATCTACTACAATATATCTACTATCTTAAGTTCGAAAATATTGATATGATTAGTTGCTATGGGGAACTGCTTTGGTGCAAGCCTGGAGGACACATGAATCTTATGAAAGAAACTAGAGAGATAGTATAGTAACTAATATGGTGGAAGGTCTGCCATTTCTAGGGGCACTAAGAAATGCAAAATCCATCTCTGTATATGTATAGGGATAGGAAAATCAGGACATGTGGTGCATGGGGATGAGTTTAATGTTTGTTCAGTCTTTTATTCACTACAATAGAAACAAAGCCTCTTATTGTATTAGGAATGGTCTTTAATTATTGATTGCAGAGTCTACAGAGGACCTAGCCAAGGGTTCCCAAACCTGTCGTGAGGCTCCCAGCAGTGCATACCTTGCAGCTATATCCCCACAGAGCCCAGACATATGCTTTGTTTGATGGGCATTTCTGATGGATCCCCCTGTGCTGTTGATTGATCTACATTTGCTGATCAGAGTATCCACAACAGACTGTTTGAGGCAGTACTAAGACAGCTTTGGATACTAATGGTATAGTGAGATCTGTAGCAATTTAATTTTAAACAACAGATTCAATGGAAAGACTATGCTTCTCATAGATTCCCCTTGCTCTGTGTCAGGGATTAGGCTCTTGCCATTTTTTTTTCCAATAGCATCGCACAATGGTCTCCATGAGGTGACATATAGTTTCAGATGGTCTAGCATTACCATCTTGTGACATTCTCTCTTTTTTATACTGGTAATCTTCAGTGTTCACAGGAACCCAAGATCTTGTGCAATCTTCTCATTTTTTGCACTGCATTGAATCCTAACTCAAAATTGTATGCTAGAAGTGTTAGTCCTAAGGGTTTTTTTGTATTCTAACATAAAATATTGCATTCCAATTGTTTAATTGGTTCTTTTTTTTCCCTAAATGTAATATTTGAATAGATGAGGTCTGTGTTTTAACTATAATATATACATAATGTCTTTGTGAAAAAATTGAGAACCACTTGTCTAGCCATTCTTCTGTTGCCATTCCCTTATCTCTTTCTGCTTATAATGCTAGACTAATGCAATATTTGAACCAGCTGTAAGTCATTCTCCTTGTCCATAATTGTAGTTTATTTCGAAGTGGTCTCACGCCATCAGGTGGACACCAGTATTCTGTGAGTATTTCTTCAGGCATTGCTTGGATCCTACATATATACTTATGATCCTGTTAACTGCATTCATCTTGAACAAGTGATTCCTTTATTGACCCTTTAAGCCAATGCCAATCTAACACTATATATGCCAGTTTGTCTTTCTATTCCTTGTAAATATAGGCTTATTTTTGTCAGTTATTGTGCAAAAACAAAATAATAATAATATCGAGAACGCCTTAAATAAAAAAACACATAAAACAGGGTGACTTAAAAGATTTTTTTTTATATTAGCAAGTAATATAAAATATCAAACATGGTAAAAAAATTGCCTAACTTACTCTAATTTAAATTTTGGTCACATAGTTTAGAAAATTAGAGAGAAAATGCTATAAAAATACAGCATCTTTCATTCTGTCAATGGTGAAAAAGCTGCTTTCTCTGACATCACCATTTTAATATACAGTAGATTGACCCTCAAAAATGCTTTCTGTTGGATCACAGGCCCACAACACAGAAGCCATTGCACAGCACTTCTATAACTTGTTCAAAATATAGGCATATAGAAAAATCTAGTTAAATGCTATCTTAAATGGGCTTGTCTAGTTGTCTGTCACCACAGCAGGTAAGTCTCCCTTATTTGCATTCTCCTGAATTAGACTGTTTTAGGGTCACGTCAGTCATGTTTTTTTCCCCACTTTTCTACTAGCAAAAAAAATGATTTAACACGTGATACTGCCTGAAGGCTAATGGCACATGATACATTTTGTCGGACTTAATCCCCTACAGTTATATGACAAAATGTCAGAAAATACCTTTCTGTTGGTTTCAGTGTAGATCTTTGCCACTAAAACTTGTCCGTCGCATAATCTGCAGAAATAGTCTTATTCCAGATTTTAAAATGGTTATACAACTGAAATATTTTTCTGGTGGTGGTTTACACTGACACAAATGCAATGGTATTGTGAAACATTTGGTCACCCATGTTGGATAAGATTAAGCATGGGTGACAAAAACGTACAATGTGCCTTTGCCTTAAGACGTCTATGGTAGCAAAGTGCTTCAAGGTGTTTTTAACTAGAAATTTGTCTCTTCTAGTGCAGGGACATAATAGCCCTCTCTGCAGTACTGTTTTGATCCTACTAGCCGCAGTCGTAGTGTGAAAAAAAGTAACCCTTAATTATGTTAGGCCAAAATGTAAACATAAATGTAAATATTAATTCTAAATAGCATGAAGAAAATAATCAGTTAAAAAATACCACTGAACCCCTACTTATATATTTTCCTAAGCGTTGTAGTGTTGTCCATTTTTTTCCAGTGAGCCATTATTCACATCATTATTAGTTGATATTTGAGGGATGACATAATAAAATCATGTCATCCAAAGAGGTCTTCAGGAACCTGGGGTGTATTAAAAAAAAAAAACTCTTGAAATAAAAGCCATGGCCAAACCATTGCTAATGTATATGTGATATGTAGACCAATCAAAAGAAGCTGTATTCTGGGGGCTTCCATGGATACTGAGATTAGAGATCTCATCATACATTTGGTATAGTGTAGTCACATATAAAGAGCACCAACGTAAGGCATACTATGAATAACTTACTAACACTGCCATCATACATGCAAATAACCCTCTGGTAACTAGAGTAGTAAATAATTTAAAATTGATACTTGAGCATTCGCCTCTGATTTTTGTGTTTATGCTCAATAAGCTCAGAACTCTATGGTTCATCTGGAATTTGGTTCATTCCAGGTTTTGTGAAGACAATATTTTGAAGATATGTGACAACTTTGTTATCTGCAGAGTTAAGAAGACTGGTGATGGTCAATTCCATGTACTTCCAGTTTCAGATGTTAGATCCTAGAACAGAATTTAAGGTCATTTAGTGACACATGCAATGTATAGGGTTGGGTATCAACGTTTTCAATGAAACAACATGTGAGTCAGAATTTAACAGTGCACTTATTAGATGTTTGTGTGAAGGGGGTCAATGTAACTCTGTTAGCTGAATATGGGTTATATTTGGGGTGCGTGGATATAAAGTGCAGGTCAGAGGAATCACTGACATGCATATAGTTATGGTATAGCTTTCTATATAAAAGCAATTCATACTTATACATCATTGCTTATGTACGAACAGCATTGCTTTCTCTATATTTGTGAAAGAGACTGCAAAATACTCAATCGTACTACAGTACCACTAGACTAGAGCATTCACATACCTACTCGCCATCTCTTGTCTCTGCTGTATTTGCTGTGGTCTCTGATTTGTAAATGGTGAATGCATCATAGCAGAACACACAAACTAACAAAAATCCAAAAAGCTGAAAGACAGAAGAGAACAGCATTCAGAAATGTAAAAAAAAACACTTCCGTGACATACAGCTTTATGCACATATAAGAATGGAAGAACCAATGCAAAGTACTAAAACACATTCAAAAATTTGCTCATTCAAAGAACAAGAAAAGGCAAATTCACTGATACGTGCCATTGTGCCAATATATTAGGCACCCCCATGAATTCATTCACTCATTTTTTTCCCTGGGAGTAGTAATCCTTTTAGAAAAAAATACACTGGCGGGAAAAAAGAAGTGCAATGCAATGTTGTCATCTTACTTACCTTTCCCAGACGTCACTGGTATAGGATTAGACTTCCCTCATGTGGAAAAAACAGGCAGATACCATACAAGGGGTCATACATGGTATGGCCACCATTCTCTTGTTTTATTTATTTATGCTAACAGTCTGAATGAATAGAACAACAGGAAGTGTAAAGTAAGTCAATGACACACAACGCTATTTGTCGCTCAGTATTTTGTTGTGGCTACAAACCTTAAGCAAATACCCTGCCATAGAAAATACTGGGATTTATCTCTGCTAAAACAATCAAATGGCATAATCGCTCAAAATGCCTTCGAATGCATATTTCAGCAATTATGTTCTTTTTGTGTTTTAGCAGAGCCAATTCACAGTATTGTTTCTCACAAAACGTGGAGTGACAAATAGTGCTGTGTGTCATTTGACAAAAGTCTGTGTGTCATTGCCCAAATTCTCTTAATTTCCTCAAGAATTTATTTTATTAAAATCAATGTTTTGCTGATAAGAAGTCACGCTAAAAATGATCTCAGTAATTTTACCAGTAGTGGTTCATATAATAATAGGTAGCAAAGGTGACAACATAATTGATTCTAATATCTGATAGGTTGCTCTAAACTTTTGCAGAGAATTGTCACTGCAGCAATGAAATAAACCATATTATAAATGATAATTGTAATGAAGCCTAAATTAGAAGGTATATATGTTACATCTTTCCCTTGTATGAAATAAAGGGCAAGGCAAAAAAACATTCAAGGCAACTATCCAAGTTGTTGGATAAGTACTCAAAGCTAAACAATCTACTTCAACAGATGGAATACAAAACTAAAAAGAAGAACTAGAATCCAATAAATGAGATCGCAGCTGGGTTCCGTATCTATGAAAGATTTACACATAAGATTAGCAAGTCCAAGCAGGGGGGTGTGCAAACGCTTCCATGCAGGTTATTGTGTATTGTACCCCTATTGAGTAATGAGTCTAATGAGGTAATAAATAGATTAGTAAGTGCTAATGTGAAAGTATCATAGATCTTTGTGATGTGTAAAAGTTGTAGTTTTGTCCTGAAATCACAGAAAATATTGTTCTGTTAGGCTTTCATCATAGAAAGGAGCATCTAGTGGTTATACAAAAATACACATTTCTAAGGAAGATCTGTGGGTAATGCCTGGTGTGGCAGCTTCTACTCATGAACAAACTTCAGATCTATCAAAGCTTTTTGTGTCCCAGGTAAAATAGTTATTTCAGTTTTTTCTTTTTTTTAATTAATATTTGTGATATTTTAATGGTCATGTTTAACTTTGTACCTTGTTATCATTGTCACTTTTGGTGTTTCAGTGAAACATATATGTGAAGGATAGCTAAGCCTTTATAAAACACTTCATATGAAAGTGGGATTATTGTGTTTGGGTGTAACAGGGCATAAAAGGGAATATGGGCATGCCAGATCAGGGGCATGATCATCTGTAGATTTTTTTAAGTGATTTTTTTTAAATTGTGTCCCCATGCTACTTAGTAGGCAGGGCCCACTACCTAGAGGGTCTGGGCAGGCAGTGGGCTAAGAGCCCAGTCCCCCTGAGAAGGAGGGCACTACCTGCCATGTACTAGGATACACTTAGGGGGTTATTTACTAATCTCTGAATACCCGAAATTCCCCCGAAATCCAAATGATTTGTGATTTTTTATATAAAGTCCAACTTTTAAAAAAATCACGAATTTTTCGGAATTTATTAAACCCCGAGGGCTAAAAAGCCTGTCGAGGTTGCATAAAAGTCAATGGGAACAGTCCCATTGATTTTTGGTTGTGTTGGGGGTTTCGGGCAATTTCACAATATTTTCGGAGCTTTCGGGTGAAAAGCAAAGCAAATTTTCAGGAAAATGTAATAATAAATCAAAAAACCCTAGCGGGTTAGATCGGAGTTTGTAGCAGTCGATATTGAGATAAATTCGTACCTTGATAAATAACCCCCTACGTGTGTGACTGTGACTGTAGCCTTATTATTGTGCTGGCAAGCAGTAACTTAACTAGAGGGGGAAGGGCCCTAGTGCGTGACGTGAAGCCAGGCCCCAGCCCCCTCCATACGCGATTTTCGGCCCGCATTTCAGTGGCGCGCAAGCTGCCGAAGGGCCCTGAGGGGGTGCGGACCCTGGCCCGCTCGCACCCCCTGCACTCCCGGTAGTTCCGCCACTGCTGGCAAGTGTGAATTAGCAATAATAAGGGTGAAGAATCAAAACAATAGTGTAGAGATCTGCCATAATTTATACTACTTAATGCTAGCCATAGATAAAAAGATTTGATCATACGAATCTCCATTTTGTGCGATTTTCAGGGCATTTGTGTCGGCTACTGCATGTATTGCTGATCTGACGATATCAGTGGGAGACTGTCACCAGCTTTTTTCGGACATAACTTTCACACAATTGCTGTTAGTGGCAGAAAATCGTCTGATCTGTTCTTTTACTACTTGATCTGAATGGTTAATGGCAGGTCAAGAGATGGCAACAAAAGATCATTTGTCTGATATGAAGGTAAATCTGCACGTCTATGGCCACCTTAGTCAGTCTGAAAGTATCCTAAATGTTATCAGCGTCCCCACAAATCGCCCCCACCCCCCCCATGGTGATGCTAAATGAGGTCATGACCTACAGGTTACACACCACTGATTTAGACAATAGAATGAAGAACACAGCAGAAGGATAAGGAATTAACAGAGAGAGGGAAGTAAAGCCAGTTAATGACTGGAAATTTGTAGCAGTGCTGTGACAAGTATTGTTGTTTTAGGTCCAGCATGAGTGGCATAATTAACTGAATCGGGATAAAGCTGTTGTTTGGAAATAATTTATATTAGGTATAATAAAATATAAATATACGTAGGTAAAACGTAGGAGAAGGTAAAAAAGTAGAGACATGAGATAGCACGGTAATTGGGGGGAGTGCCAATACTTACAGCTGCTGTGATTGCCGCACCATCTCCTGCCCCGCGAGCTGCGGCCACAACAGAAACAACCAGAATAACTAATGCAGCAGAGACACAACGCAGGAAATCCTACAGAGATTATAAATTAATAAAGTTACTCAAACCACCAAAAGGACAGCATCCCTCTGCTTATGGAAAATATTAAAGTATGCACCTGAACATACATTTAATAAATTCAAGCAATGAAAGCAGTGCATTGCTGAGCACCTGTTAAGATAACATTGCAAGCCCTTGCTAAATACAGATTACTCATTTTAATTCTAAAGAGTTTTTATTCCAGTTAACTAAAAACCATATTAGTTTTTCCTATTGCAAGATTTCTTATACTACTGGATTACCTATCAGTATTATTGTTGGATTAATTCATAAACAGTGCAAACTGCTAAAATAAGAAATTAATATAGCAAAAGTTATATTTATAAACAAATTAATGAAATATCCTTTGTTTTTGTTCAGCCACCTAGCTCAGTCTGCCGCAGATAGAATACCAAAACCAAATAGTTGATTGGTTGCTTTTGGTTACTACACTGAGACAGTTTTTCCTGGTATACTAGAACAGGTAGCCTTTACTGGTATGCTGTTCACTTCATTGGTCTAAAGTCTGCTTGCTGTGAGTTAGTAGACCTGGAGCAAATTTGGGAGTGTTTTTACATTATCCTCTGGTGGGTACTCCCAGTACTTACACTATAATATATAATATATATATAATGGAAGCTCTGTTGATTAGGACAGCTTCATTCAACAGTAGGAATTATGGAGAAATCAGATGGCACTCACGTAGCAATTGTGCTGATATTTTCAGTGCTTTATTGAGATCTCCACATAACGTTTCGGGGGCTAACACCTGAGGAAGGGGGAGGAGCCCCCAAAACATTCTGTGGAGATCTCAATAAAGCACTGAAAATATCAGCACAATTGCTACGTGAGTGCCAACTGATTTTTCCATAATTCCTACTATTCCCAGTACTTAACGTAACACCCACATATACACAACATGTGTATGTGGACACCCTTTTTAATTATCGGAATTGGCTTTACACAGCTGATACAGTGTCACTAAATCATTCAATTACATTCTTGACAAATAAGTGGCAACAGTTTGTAGACCTTTCCTGAGTCACTGCCATAACAATCCTTTAAAGCAGGGATACCCAACCTTTAGAACCCATGAGCAACATTCAGAAGTAAAGGGAGTTGGGGAGCAACACTAGCATGAAAAATGTTCCTGGGGTGCGAAATAAGGGCTGTGATTGGCTATTTAGTAGCCCCTATGTGAAATGGCAGCCTACATTGAGGCTCTGTTTGGCAGTGCACCTGGTTTTTATGGAGCCAAAACTTGTCTCCAAGCCTGGAATTCAAAAATAAGCACCTGCTTTGAGGCCACTGGGAGCAACATAAAAGGGGTTGGAGAGCAACATGTTGCTCACAAGCTACTGGTTGGGGACCACTGCTTTAAAGCAAGGTGTATAAAGATTTAGTTTGCTAAGATGGTAATGGAAAAACTTTACTGGCCTGCATCTGAACTGATGAGGTCCTATATGAGCCAGAAGAGAATAGGGCAAAGGCTGTTTAAGCAGCAAAAAAAACAACACTTCTTTTGGAATGAGATGCGGGAGAGGCAGGTGTCTTTATGCTTTTGGCCATATACAGTAGTATGTTACTGAGCACCTATTCAAATGTCTCAAAACCCAAAATACCCACCATGCAAGGCCAGTTGAGAGCTGTTAAGCGAAGATGGTATCGGCTGCAGACAATGATAAAGAAGACAGTCGTAATGATGAACTCAAGCAGTGGGGCTGCCAAATAAGACGAGGAGTAGGCAGCAAAGCAGATGAAAACCACAAAGCAGAGGATCTGGGGACAAAAGAAGAATTAATCAGGATACAATTTACAATGAAAATATACCCATGATGAATGCCAACAATCTCTGTGGATAACACCCCACTATTCCAGCAGGTACTGTAACTATGGAAGGAACTGCTTCATGAAGATGATATTTGGATTATGAAGAAGATATGTAGGTAGCATGTGTAGATTAGTGATCAGAGTGGGAGCTACATTATAAACTGCTGGAGCATCAGCAGGGTAATATTAATGCTTAGCAAGGGCACTCATAATTGGAGAGGTTTAAAAAGGTCTTTTAAAAAAATGGGGATTTTTGTAAGTGAAAGCCAGAACAGCATAGACAGAGTTAATTTGTATTACAGTAGCGATACTCTAATTGTTATAGGGTCAGAAAGCAAGCCCCATGTGTGTGCATTGTGGGACATTTGTTGATCTAAAATGAAATGCAAGGTAAGAAAGCAAAGTAAGATTGCGTCCTGTGAGTAAGGTGGTTATTCTGCAGTTACCAGCTCAGCAATAAGTATTCGTCCTTTTGGAGATCTGAGAAATTCTGTATCCAGAGCAAAACCACCCGACTTGTCATCTTCCTGTGCACTCATCCCCACGCAGCGACCACCCCAGTAAAAGCAAAGTAAAGAAAGCAAGTAATGTTAATAAGAAAGGAAAGAGAGAGTCGTCCTTGTGGTGAAACAGAGTTTGTTCTATGTAGAGGACAGGATAGCAATGAAAAAATAATAGTTATAAGGACTATAACTACAAAATAAATATCGATGGGGAGGGGTTTTAATGAATTCGTTGAAGAAGTTTGTTGGTGAACGGAAAGGGCTTTCAGGGAGAAAAGGAGATGAGGTTACAGGGTGAGAGAAGTTAGAGTAAAATGTTAAAATAGAACAGTCTGTGATCTATGCGTGGATCTAAATGCTGTGTCCCGGGGGTTTGGGTGAGGAAAACATCTCCACTGAGTTGCCTGCTGGCTCCGGGATGGTGAGGATGAACAGTGTCTGAAGTTGCAGCTGATTCAGATCTGTGCTACAGGAAGAAGAAAGGAAGAGGGGGAGGGATGGAGAGACACAGAGGGAGGGAAAGAGACCAGTGGCAAAGAAAAAACTCACATTTGCAATTCTGTAACTAAATCAGCCATAAACAACCACCAACACACTGTATTCCAGTACCAGGGGGTTATCTCACTCTAATGTGCAGCATTCCTGCTAAATATTCCTGAGCTTGCTCTGTCTGTGTATTCATTGCCTGTCAAATAGAAACCAGTGTTGAGCTGGCACCCGCAGGAGGTCTCAAAAGCAATGTTCCCTCTAAATCCTTCTCAGCTATGAGCGCAAAAAAATTCTTTTGTGTGTGCATTTTTAAAAACTGTGTGTGCAGGTCAGAATAAATGCTAAATTTTGTGCTTTCACGATTTGTTGTGTGCGCTGGCCTCAAAATTTGTGCGCATGCACACGAGCACACAGCTTAGAGGAAAATTGCTCAGAAGCTTTTTTGCCTTTAACTTGCATTTATAAAGAAATTTGATCTCCCTGGTATCCGTACAAACTCCTGAGCCCCCAGGTTTTTGAGAGGTTGGTGTCACATTTGGCTTTGTGCCATATCTTCTTATTGTAATGTTAGGATGGGTAACTGACGCAGTTCCTGATACTAGTATATTTATTGATTAAAATCTGATTAGAATGTATAGCATATGATGATAACTTTAATTTAAAGTGGGAATTCATTTTCTGTGTTCACTAGTAAGGCAGTCTTGGAAAACGAGACCTAGCAGCTCATGCCGCTATTAATAACATCTTTTACTTAAACAGCAATGACATATTACATAGATCTTTATATAGAATGCATACTCATGTATACACTAGTGCCTATCCCAGGACAGGCGAATTTCCGAGCACAGGCACACAAATGCACATACAGCATGCAGCCACATCTTGGTCATTTTTTAGCAAACCCATCTAACTGACTCTCTAACTGACACCAATGCTAATTGTTGCATTGCTTTCCACAGTGTTAAAATTTTTTGCTTTCTGTGAACCACAGCATGCCAGTAGCTTGTGAGAAAAATCGCACTTGCAGTTTCAAGCACAAGCATAACAGGGGAATTTGGACATTAGGCTAAGACCTGAAAGTGAACATAACTGTTGTAAGTAGAGTTGCCATCTTTTCTGGAAAAAGAAAACCAGCCTTCCTATATATTTAGCTTTTTCCCCTATTAATTACATTGGGATCACCCATCATTTTTACCGGCCAAGCCAGTAAGATACCGGCCAGGTAGCAACCCTAGCTGTAAGTGCAATATTTTTTATAGGGGTTTACACTATCAACTTTGGCACCATAATCCAAAAATGATTAATGGAGATCAGGCCCGCACTGGCAATCTGTGAGTTCTGCGAAATGCCAGAGGGGCTGCTGTAAATTGCCATAGACAGTCACTAATTATTGGGCTGGTGGGGGGCTACTTGGGCCTCTGTGTACTTGGAATGACAGGGCCTATTGTGTCCGGACCTGATGGAGATGTTTTCCCAAATTAAAATTATTCCAACTTAGACTTAAGGTGGCCATACACAGGCCAATAAAAGCTGCAGAAAGACCGAGTATGCATCTTATTGGCCCGTGTGTGAGCCCTCTGACGGGCTTCTCTGATCTATATCTGGCCGAAAGTCGTTCAGATGTCGATTGGGCAGGGTTAAAAATCCCATCGGATCGCGGACGCATCTGTTGGCAGCATTATGATCAGATTGTTGGGCCCTAGGGCCCACGATGGGATCAGCCCAATATCGCCCAGCTCAATGTGGGCATTTGGGGAGAGATCAGCCCCCTTTACTGTATGCATTGTTTCTAAATAGCAAGTACCACTAACATTAGGCTAATTAACTTTCAAAAGTATTGAGTGAGATATCTAAGTTTAATTGGAATGTTGTTGTAATTGCACCATCCCCAGATTAATGTATGGAAATGACCAGTTTTATTTTTGTTTGCTTATCCATATGCCAGTGTTTTGTTATCTTTATGAACCATTTGAAGTTTTTAACCAATGGTGCAGGCACTTTGTGTACTACAGCTGTCTTACTGTGAATGAGCTAACTGCATTTAATAACATGCAAAATAATAACAAGGCCGAGAAACAGCTACCTGTGCCTTGTTTGACATTTCTTTTTTCTGTTATTTATATTATGTTGACAGGGGTTGTTTATCTTTCACATCAGTCAATGCCCCAGTGGAGCTCACAAGCCAAGGTCCCTCTCACATTGACACGACACACAAGGGTCAATATCATCGGAAGCCAATGAATTTGTTTCTATGGTTTTGGCCACCATTTTTATCCTGTGCTTAAACAAGCTGTAAATAATCACCACTGACCCAGATATTTGTTGTACAGAGCTTCTGTAGAAGAAACGCAAGCAGCCAGTGTCTTTTCTAATTGCTGTCCTACATCTCCCAGATCCCACTGTCAGCAAAGTTAGTTGGAAATGGTTTCTTCTGCTGGCAAAACTTTAAGATGGAGACCAGTCGCCTATCAATGATTTGGAAACAATTTTCCTCTTGAAGAATCACCACTTATGGCACTGGTACATCCATTAAAAGGCAACACAGTAATGCTAAACCATGTATAAATAAATACTAGAATAGCAGAGAACTGGGTGAAACCAACGTTAATAAAATGGTTTAAACTTAAAATCACTACTACCTATCAAGCCTACAGAATGCACAAGTGTACAAGCGTCTTTAGGAACAGTATCCGTGTAAAAAGAAAAAGGAGAAAATATTGCCACCAACTCATATGTTAAATGTGACAAGTTGTGTCGGTGAGGAACGGGGGAGGAAGGCTGGCAGCAGCAGGACAGAGGACCCCTGTGTGTGCGTGAGCAAAATGGGGGGGAGACTGGCGCTGACCGTCCCTATGAACAAGCGCCCTTCTGTTCCCACGCAAATCATTCTCACAGGAGCCTATTCATAGCAGAAGTGAATGAGTTAATTGTTGTACTGCACTTTTTGCCCATTAATAAGCTATCTGCGGATTTATCCCGCTGAGTTCATGGGGGCTACACGTCGTTTCTTTGCTGTGGGGTAGCCAGGCAGGGAATGAGTTAAGGGTCGGACGCGCTTGTGTCAGGGGAAGCTGTGAAGATTTCACGGAACCCTCTCCCTGTGGAGCAGGTCACGTGACAATAGGGGGGTTTATCGCGGCACCCTGCAGGTGTGACATGGAAGTCCCCGAGCGCTGGTCTCCAAGGGGTTAATACTTGCTTTCTCCCCACCCTTCCTAAAGGGAATCATACCATTGGATAGGAGGGAGGATTCTCGTATTTTACACTGTGCCCTCCCTCTGGAACCTTCCCTCCTCCTGCAAGTCCCCTCCTCTGCCTGCCTTCCACCTCATTCTCCCCCACCTTTGTGCGCTCCCTTTCCCTCCCCCTTCTCTCCTCCTCCTCCTCCTCCCTTTCGCCCCGGCACAGAATTGTAGGACAGGAGCGGAGGTGACCCAAGGTTTTGGGAAGTCTGTTGTTTGAGGTGAGTATAACCTTAAATGCTCCTCTGTGAGTCTGTGTGACCCCTTCCACTGTAAATTCCGCTGCCCCATCCTTCACTCCATCTCTTCTTGCCTTTCAACGGGAGCGCACCACCCCTACCACCTCTGTTTACCTTCACCCATGATCTCTACTTTGTCCCTTGTCCCGTTCATACGCAAATGGTCACGTGTCGCGAGCTGCAAGAAGCCACCTGCATATGGGCATTGACCATTTGAGCCAAACCAACTACCCGCACGAGCCTATATAAACCCTGCCGCTGCGTAATCACATGCAGTCGTGTGTGTCCTGTAACTATTGTGCTACTTGTCAACGTGTCTGCTACTTTAGTTGGAGCCGCTCCTACAGAGGCTGTTCTTTCACTCTGTGCGTTTGTGTCGCTACAGGGCTGCGGCAGGTGCCAGGCTTGGCGACACTTCGTCCGCTCTTCTGTGGCATGTGAGGGACCCGCAGAGCTGACGCGATGCCAGTAAGTGACACATAATGGTAGGTTGAAGCCCTCGGATGTGGGGTGGTTGCGTGTCAGACCCTAGGCTTATTGTGGGGACTGTCACTGGGTGTTGCAGTTCAGGAACAGCTGCTGGGCCTCCCCATAGATATCATTTTCTTGACACTTTGCTGCTGGAAAGAAATACTGGCAAATCAGCAGTTGCTGCCGTTTTGGTGCAACTTTTGTTGTGACATGTTATGGCTGCTTCATCTGAACAGCACTGGGAAGAACAATTGTCTTTATAAAGTTGGAATTAGAGTCACAGCAAAGCTGCTGCCAGCTGCAGTTCCTCAATGCGTTTAGTCTCCATGTTAGACTGTATGTGCCCACTAAGTACAAAGCTGGCAGTTGCCATTTCTATTCATTTGGGATATTATTGGCAATCCTCACTGGCCAATGCATGCACCACAAGGCATAAAGGGTAACAGTGATATTTTCTAAACTCATAAAAGCAGCTAAATTCCATCAATTGCCAAAATCCCTTAGGAGACCCAGGAATGACAAGCACTGGATGAATAAAATTCCAGGCAGCATTCCCTACTTCCAGTTGGTGTCTTCATGTGGCAAAGCTTTCTGTTGGTCTCACTATACTATAATGCTAGTGGCATACACTGTTTTTACCATGTTGATGTAGATGCCAGTGGAGCCGGTGTAGATGCCAGTGGAGCCAATACTGTCCCTGTCAGTTCTCATATAAGATGGGGTGGTGGGAAGCAGATCATCTTTTTCTCCGCTTGTATAGATATCTATATCTATATATCTATATATGCTGCATGTGCTTCTGGCCAAAGAACCAGAGGTTCGGGATGCACAATTGGTTGCAGGGACATTAAAGGGGTTGTGCACCTTCCAAACACTTTTTATTTAGTTCAGCTTAAACAAAGACTTTTTCCGGTTACTTTCCATCTTTTATTTTTTTTTAACCGCTTTCCCAAAATTGAAGTTTAAAGTTTAAGGTTTTTTGTCTCTAGCGTCTCAGCCTGGCAGCTCAGTGATCCAGGAGCATCTGAACTGTTCCAATTTGCTACATTCGGTTTACACATTAGTTGATACATTTCTCAGCAGTATCTGTGGGGGGAATATTAGCAACTATTGTATCAATTCTAACAGCTGCCTTTAATGATACTCAGGGGTTCTGCTGAGCAGGGACAAATGTATCAACTAAATGTATCAATTTAGAACAGTTACAGAGTCTGTGACCCTCCCCCCTCCCAGAGTTGATTTAGAAGGTGAAAAATGAAACTTTACTCTTCAATATTAGAAAAACGGACACAAATAGAAAATCGGAAAACGTCTTTAATTCTTGTGAACTATCTGAAACAAACTGAACTGAAAAATGTGTTTGAAGGTGAACAACCCCTTTAAGGAGTAATTTGCCCATAATTCCTTATGAAGCCTTTGATTTATGGCTTTAAGGCTCTACTTTGGGCTGCCTTCTATTTAAAGCTCTACAGCTCCTTTTAGCCCTTCTCTTCCTAACCAGGATGGCTCCTTAATCATGAGCAAAGAAAAGCTTCCCTTGTAGTATCTAATACGTTATACAGGCATGACTGTATAAAGCAATAACACACACTGGGAAATCTGACAAGAATGTTGGGCATTTTGGCACCTTTAGTGAGACTCATTATTAGCCTCGCCTTCTCTATTGATTTTCTCCCCAGGAACCAGTGACTAACAATAGGCTACTATTACATTGAAAGAAACTATTTAAGGTGGCAGATGGACCTAAAGGGAGTTACTTTTCTGGTATTGTCACAACATATACAGCAAGGATGAAACAAGAGAGAAGGTGTTTTAGGGTAGTGGTGCATGGGCAGATTTGGGATCTTTTATGCACAACTGTGGGCAACAAATCTTCTTCATTGTCAATAATTGGAATTGGCCGCGGTTTGCCAAACATATTGTCGCCTGCTGCCACGCATAACAAAATCGCGGGCTACAAATTTTCCCATGTGCCACTGTCCTTAAGGTGCATGTTCTTTATACAGTAGTTGTGGGATGCTGATCTCTTTTCTGCATTCCACTTTTCAAGCACACTCAGCAGGAGGCTGCTTAGGAAGTGTTCGGAAAATAGTCAGTTCAAAGGAAAAATCTTTTTTTGGCTGGAAAAAATACATGGGCATTTTTAAAGGGCTGAAATTGAACCTCATAATTAACACATGCACATACCTTAAGTATCCATTTCATCAGGGGCGTAACTACAGTCTTCTGTAACCAATTGGGTTCCTACACTTGTTAGAAAAATCATGATTGCCCAAACTTAAGCTAATTCTTCAGTTACAGCTTCTGCCAAAGGATAGAACAATAGAAATGTCTGAGAATCCATTATCTAAAAGGTGGCCATACATGGCCAAACGAGCGGATCTCCCTCCGATATGCCCACCTTGAGGTGGGCAATATCGGGCAGACCCGATAGTGGGCCCTAGGGCCCAACGATCGGATCCTAGCATTCGCAAACGGGCGGTCGGATCGCGGGACCGCATCAACGAACAGATGCGTCCGCGATCCGACGGGATTTTTAATCCCATCCGATCGAGATCTGGCCGACTTTCGGCCAGATCTCGATCGGGGAAGCCCGTCGCGGGCCCCCATACACGGGCCAATAAGCTGCCGACTTGGTCTGTCGGCAGCTTTTATCGGCCCGTGTATGGCCACCTTATGGGTTCAGCAGTAGCAGTTTTCTGAATTGAGGCAATTGATAATGGCATGGCCAAAGCACAGCTGGAAGATACAAGTCAAAATATCACATGCTACTCTGATTTCCAGTGTAAACATATGGAAATTTGAAGACTGAGGGGCATATTAATACGATTCATCATATGCCGAACCATCATATGCAGTTAATTAAAAAAAAAGTCTTGTTATCAATGAACAATCACACTTATGAAAATAATTGTAATGCAGTGGTTATTGCAGAAAAATATTATTTACTGAATACTTTACTTAATTACCTTTTATGTTTTTTGCTCTGTATTTGGAAGTGAGGCTTAAATAGTCCTTCATATTCAATAAAGGCTCATAATGCTTTGAGGAAAAGGTTCTGAGCTTCACAAATATTTCAGCTAAGTTACTGTATGGTGTAAGACAAGGGTGTCCAAACATTTTGCAACGAGGGCCAGATTTGGTTGGATTCAGCCTGACATTCTTTGAACCATTAACATCATTTAACTAATTTAAACAAGGAAATACATAGCCGTAATATTTGGGCACATTAGTGAAATGATCTGCCACTTGGTCTATACTGCTGCCTGTGTACTGAAGGTGTTAGCAATAGACACATACTGGCACGTAGTGAGGCACCGTTCTCGCATACTTCTTTAGTTTACTGTACTGGCACGTCAGTACGACTATTGACACCTTCAGCCCTAAAGAAGTATGTGAGAGTGGCTTGTCACTACGTGCCAATCTGTGTCTTTTGCTAACACCTTCTGCACACAGGCAGCAGTATATACCAAGTGGCAGATCATTTCACTAATGTGCCCAAATATTACTGCTACAGCTACGCGATTCCTGTTCGCATTGTGGTAGGGGGGCCACATTATTATTAATTTCATGATGGAGGCTGAGGGCGGCTGTAAATTTGAAAATGGGCTGCAATTGGCCCCCGGGCCTGACTTTGGACATGCCTGGTGTAAGAGGTCAAAGCCTGTTAAGGGCCCTGGTATTTTTTGTAATATAACTCATGTAACCCCAGTTGTTCATGTTTATGGGCAAGAAGTAGCAGGCCAGGTATGACCGTGTTCATGCTTGTTGCAGACCCTAGTGGCCAGCTCATGCACATTAGAACCTCATTTTTAAAAGAGGAGTTGCACAGGCTGCCACAAAGTCTAAGTAACGAAGGTCACATGGCGGTACCTTACAAAAAATACCCAGGTTGAACAGACTTTCCTTGTGCTTCTAACATTTTACATGCTATGTATTGTAGACTCTACAGTTCTGTATCTAAAAGCTCGCATTGCCAGAATTTTACATATATAGATTGATTTCTGATCAACGCTGTGGCAAGAAGCAGGCAGTGGATCAAAGAACAGAACTCATGGCTAAATCTTGTGTATCTGATACTTGTGAAATGTTGTCCATCATCTTCTTTCTTGCAGCTAGTGAAGGAGTGTTAGAACTTTGTTCGGAAGGAAAGTATAGCAATTATGAGAGAATAGGTGATGGATTCAATCAGATGTACACAGTCTGATAAAAGCCTGCCTGACCAATACCTGGATGGATGGCCAAATTGGTTGGTAAACATACAGATGTATTAGTGCTTACTTTGCAGCCTAGTAATAGAAAGAAACATGTTACTGTAGAACTAAAGCTTCACAAATAAGTAGATGCTACACATTATGTTTTGGGCTTCTTTACTAGCTCAAGGCCACCACAACCCTTTAGCAGGGAAAATCTGTGCTTGTGAAGATGTCCACTGCATCTCTCCATCTTCTTTTCTGCTGATTCACTGCACACACTCAGGGCTGTTGTCTGTTACCTGAACTTAGGCAACTGACAGAACCACTTTGTACATAATATCAAATCACAATACAAGTATAATGAATAATTCATTCAGAATTGCATTACCTCAGCTAAGAAACCCCTGCATTCTGAATCAAATGTAATAATCAGCCCTTGACAAAAAGTCATTTACTGCTTGATGATTTCCAAAGACCCCTAAGCTTAGCTTTGCAACAGCTGCCCACAGCATAATAAGCATTTGAGTGTCACTGACATGCCAAAGATGGCCTAACAATACTCAACACGGTAAGCTCCTGTGGACAAGTTTGAATGGCAGCACAGTGGCCCCATCTTACCTTTCTTTCCCAGTTCCTAGTCAGTCTTAAACTATGATTTATTATTGCACATTCTAAGTAGAGTCTATTCCCACAATTGTAATGCACATTGTAAATGTGACAGAGGGACCACTGGGAAAGAAAGGTAACATGGTGTTGCAGCACTGCGACTCAAACTTCTTTGGGTCAGTGCAGTTTCTTCCTAACAAGAGTGCAGACCTGGGGAAGAACCCTAGTTATTTTGACAACCTCCAGTAAAAAGGACACTCCTTGTCTTTTAATTCTGTCCTCTGCACTCAACCCATTATCAATATATTTAAGACAGAGACATTTTGTGCATACTGCTACTGAAAAATGCCTTACCCTTTAAACAAAGCAGGGATTGTTTGTCCATAAATTGCAATATATTTAAGCTGGCCAACTACGTCCAAAGTCATCCTATATCTGGCCAGTCCTATGCTCAATTTCATCTGATTCATTAAGAATTCTATTGCTTCATTATACATTTTACAAAGGGACTAAGTTTTACCTGCAACTTACTTGCTGCTTTCAAAGTAAAACTCCCAAACTTGGCTGCCCTTTTATTAGACACCAGTGGGATCACCTGACTATAGCTGGGAAGGGTGGGAGCTACAACATGGAGCTGGTCACTGCTCCTGTATAACTATAACAAACAAGGGAAAGTTTTGCTCACCACTAATTTTTAAAACCATTAGGCGTTTGATCCCACAGAATGCTTGCCTGGCTGGCTGGCACACATGTGTTCCATTGTAATTGTTTATATTTTGACTACTCCTGAGGTATATGCAGTTGTCATGCCTCACTTCTGTTTTTAATAGGCTGTGATATAGGGTGATAGTTTGTACTGCTGCACAGATGTTTCTGTTTTATATTTTCTGGTGCATGATCCTTAATGTATGGGAGGATTGAAGAACATGGGGCGTAGAAACTGGACCCAGTGCATCTGGCACAAACATGCAAAGATGTCTATAAAACATATTGCCTTACGTAACACCTTTATTATTTGTGATGGCTGCCCCCATCTTTTTATTTCAACTCGGTTCAGTTTTACACATCTTTCTCTAAAGATACAGTAGAAGAGACTCAAATAGGCCCTGTATCATCCCCTTCCCTTAATGATGCAATGCTTATGAGTGGTGGAGATGTATATTCTCTCATTCTATACCGTGTCTGTGCCATAGTGCAGTTGTGAAACTGCAACTCCCATAGAAGAGCTGGCTGGGAGTGGGAGCACAAAAGGCTGCTTATGCTTTCTCAGAGCTGCATATTTTGTGTTCTTCATGTAATATGTGTATGCGTGTGAGTCATGTAGCTGTGCCATACGTGCCTGAGGACTTTGTTTCATTCTGCTGATGAACAGGATTGTACTGGGCACTGACTGGGACACAGTGCTCTCTGTTTCTTTATTCTGTAAGGGATGATGTCATCGCCACATGTTCTCTTCTCTTAAAGTCATAGGCACCTTCTGCATAATGGGAGAGAGACATGGCTTGGTAAGGAAGATCATTAATAGGCTTGTGTTACGGGGGGGGGGGTAAATGTGTTTTCTGAACAAATAAAATATGTGGTAGATGTGTGTGTATTACTGAGCAGTGGTGATACAGGGGTGGGATTTTCTTTATTTCCAGATTAGTAACTGTCTCTTTTTTCAGTGAACACCACTGTCAGATTTTGAGTTAGGGTTTTATCATCTGCAGATGTGAATTAACTGAGATCTATTTTTTTCGTCCATCAAGGCGGGACAGAAGAATGCTCACTGTTTATGGCATGATGTAATTTTGGATAGCTGAACCAAAAGCATTGGATTTGTGATTATTTCTTGGTACAGCATAGAGGTGTATGTTGATGTACAAAGTTCCCCATGCAAGACCTAGGGTGCCTGCATTATTCCTCACTATAAAATACAAAGCCTGTGCATGCCTTTGGGTACACATGAAAATTTCTCCACTTGATAAGCAAAGTGTATGTCCCCTGCCTGTTTGTCTCTAGATTGTGTATCTCTGCACTCAGCTGTCTGTCCCTAGATTGATGCAGCTGCCTGTGAAATGAGATCTTTGTCTCTGGACTGTATTCATACCCGTATTGTCTGCAAGCTGAGCTATCTGTGCTGTGTTGTTCCTGTCACTCTTTGAATTGGAATTTATGGTCATTGAGTTAAAACTGTCTACCAATTTATTAGATTAGCCTTTTGCCAATTTCATATCCCCCCATTCTGCCATTTAAAGGCAAAATATAGCCCCGTTTTTTACATGAATTTAAATGTATTTTTTCACATTGACATACCTGATTCCACATATTGTAAGAAAACAATGATAGGCTAGGACAAACCCCCCCCCCCCTTTCATTAGGCTCATCATGAAGTGATGCATTTTGGGACTTGAAGTGTCTCTGCTTTCCAGAGAATCCACTTCCATCAGAATCCATTACTTCAAGATGGAACAATGTAAGGGAGGAGTTGCATTACACTGTGAGCTGTGGGGGATGTTAAATGGTTCAATTAATACAGCATACAGTCTGTGAAATCCGGTATGTTTGTTTAAGAAAAAAAAATACAGTTATATTTATTTTTGTTTGATAGTATTTATGCACCTTTTTTACATAAGCCCAACTGAATTTGCTCATGCTAAAACATCTGACCCGGTCAAAAGTAGTAGTTTTCTGTTAACGTGCCATACACAGGCCAATGACAGCTGCCAACACAGTCCTTTTGGACCAAGTTGGCAGCGTATTGGACCTCGTATAGAGCCTGCCCAACTGATATCTGGCCATAAATCAGGTTTGATATTTGATGAGGACCGCCTCTGTGTGTTGATGTAGTTGTCAACAGGACAACAGGCCTGTAGTCTCCTCTGTATTTGGCCCAGTGTGTGGGCAAGTGTATGGCCAGTCAAACTATGCCCTGCTTCAACTTTTGTGCCACAAAGGGAGGTCGGCATTAATAGTAATTATAAACATTTTACAAATAGTGTTGTTACAAGGGCACATTTCATGAAGCCATTATATCAATATTTCATTCACTTATGTTAATGACATATGGCAAATGAACTGCCTATCTCTGTCGTTTTATGTTCTGGGAAAACTGTATTTATTTTTGGTTGATTTATGTTAATAGAATTTATGTTCATTGAATTACTATTGATCATGGGTGGTCCGTCTCAGGATTTGGGACCTCCTTTGAATGTTAGTGGAATATATGTCCTTATGGCTATGCAGGAATAGTCAATCCAAAGTGTGGCTTTTTATACAGATTTTAGTTTAGAGTTAATATTAAAACTTTACTAAATGAATCTCAGAGTTTGCACATTTTTTTCTCAGAAATTACATCAAATTTCTTGCTATTATAGAAAATGGGATTCATCCTAATGGATGCTCATATATGGCAAAACTGTGTGACTGCCATTATTATGTACGTTTCACAGAGGTTACAACAAATGTCTTTGTTTCAGTTGCCTGTGTACTTAGGTGTCTGTTGTCATAGTCTGTGTGTGGTTCAGTAAAGTTTGTAGGCTGAAGTTTCTATTTGTGGATACATTACATTTGTGACCAAAGAACCTGGAAACAACTCTTAATTACAGATTCCATCTATGAATAGTCTGTCTCAAGTCTCAAGGTATGTTTATGGGCTGGTGTACTTGCACTGGGGAATCTGCCTCTAATTCTTCATGTCACGGTATCTATATGTCTATCTTGGACTGGTATGTCTGGTTTCAGATGTTTTTAGACAAGGGATATTTGTGTCTCAAGTGAGGAATCTCAAGAGCAACTTCTTTGAGGAATGCAATGTCTTCACTACAGTAGAGATATCACTTTCCCTATATTCTTTGCTGCCAGATTTTCCTTAGTACTCATTACATTTAATGTATTTGCATTGGAATATAGCTGGTATGTGTAGTGATGTTAGTGTAATTTGAGATTGTTCTTGTATTCTGAGCTATTTCTCCTGCAACATGTTGCATATCACTCTTCCTGAATGGGTTCCTCATTTAACTTCATTGTCAGCTTTGACTGGTCTAATCTAATCATAATAATTTTATAGGTTGGTGGAATTCATGTTACAAGTAATTTCAATGTAGCTTTCAGAGTTCATAGTAATCTGTTATAATAATAATAGGGAATAAGCCTATGTCGTGCTGCACACATGACATGGAGAAACAATTATTATGAAACATATACAGTAGAACCCCCATTTTAAAGATTCTAAGTTTTTTAATGGGGAACAGAAAAAATAGTGGAAAATCCAGGGAAATGTATTATGCATAAAATATAGGTGGGCCCATGAAAAAAAAATGTCAACTGAGGGGAAACTTTACATCAGGGGATGTAAAATTTAGGTTTCCCTGTACATGCATGATCAAGTTTAGGAATTACAAAAAACTTTTTGCGGTTGTTTATCTTCTTACAAAGCCAGCAATACTTTTTTTTTAAATTTTCTTCTGTCAATTTGTCATTTTGAACTCCTTTGGTATGGGTTTCCATTTCTAGTGACATGATTGCAAGTAATTAGAAATTGTCTGTATCTGCACTTTGGAGCCCATTTTCATTTTTCATAGAATTCTGTCTCTTTGTTTTCCTAATTGATTTAGAAATGCAGGACATGCAGTGGCTACAAACTGAAGTGCAGACTGTAGAGGGTACTCTAAATAGCTGGTGTAGGTACAACATTGCCATTATTTTGTCTGTTTTGTTTTAGGAGTAGATGGTGTAAGATAAACAGCTTCTCAGAATAGTCTCATGTGTGCGATCAAATGTTTCTTGGAATGTTTTTGTTTCAAGTTTTCTCAGGTGTAGAGTACACAATGGAGTTTGTGAGGCCCTGTGCTATTGCTTCATGTGCACAAAGGATACAGGTTATAAGTCAACCTGTTTACTGGTAGAATTAAGCCATAGAGGCAAAGATAAAGTCATACAAATCTTTGTTTCATATGATTTTGGACCTTGTCGGGCTTGTCCTGACATTTTTTTGTGCCATGGTAATCGACAGTTTAGTCAATCAGACAGGTTAGAAGATTTATATTGGCTAACAATAATATCTCTGCATGTATTGCCTATTTGACAATATCAATGGGTGACTGCCACTAGTATTTGACGGGCATAAAGTTTGTACAACTGCTGTCTGTCAATTAATGGGCAGAACATCATCTGATTTGTTCTTTGTACTACTTTATTTCATCTGAATGGTTAGTGGCAGGTCGGGAGACTGCGTTTGTTGGACATAATGATATATCTGCACATCTATGACCAGCTTAACACATGGTCATTCAAACACTAGCCTAAACAGCAGTTAATTTTCGCTTTAATAAATGTTTGTTGTTCCGGAAATACTTTTAGTAGTAGCGTGTATTTGGAGTAGAGCTGCATCAAATCAACTTTTTTGGATTTAGCCAAATACAGATTTGGACGAAAATAAGGATTTGGACGAATAATGAACTGAAAATGAAAATGCACTGAAGAAAATCGGAAATTTCTGTAGTTACATGATTTTAAGGGTTCAGATTAAGACTGGCACTTGGATTCAGAAAAATTTAAATCCTGCCTAAAAAGACTGGTCATATCCCCAAATCCTGAACTAAATCTGTTATTTAGTGCATCTCTACTTTGAAGGACCTGGGCAAATGTTGGAGTCTGTAAAGGGGTTTAACCTAAAACATCTCTAGAGGACAGAAGATTTTCTCTGGCATTTATCCAATTGCAAAGGTTTGTCAGAATTATTTTCCATTATGTGCAGATACATACAGTACACTAAGGATGTCATAATAAGTGCTGTTTGAGAGTTCCCATGTACAGCAACACTATACAATGCAGTGTTTGCCCTGTGTCCTCCACCTAACTTTTCAAACTGCTCTATGTTTCATCTTTGATGATGTCATGACATTATCTTAAAGGGGCAGACTCCCTTCCAACAGTGCAATAATTACGGCTTGCGATGAGCATACCTTTTGCCTATTGTTTTAATATATAAAATATGTTTTTTGTTATTGTTTGAGCTAAACAGGGTAAAAAGTGAAAATGAAGCATTAGAATGAGTCTGCGTCAGAGACAATTCACTTCTCAATTAGGTGAAAGTACCTGCCAGTGGAGATTTTCTGGTTCTTTCTGACAGGAGTGTGTACCTCAGAAACGTCCATGTGCCATTAGCCAATAAAATGTGTTACTAAAGCTGATTATTAATGAGTTCCATATATCACTAAAGATTATTTATGTACGAGTGCTTTTACAAGGCATTATCCTCATTATTGTAGTTACTACACTGTAATTGCGGTGTTTCGCTTCTGTCTCTCCTTAGGCACAGCTGGCTCAGGCTTTGTACGATAATGCTGCTGAAAGTCCAGAAGAACTGAGTTTCCGCCGTGGCGATGTGATGCTAGTTCTGGAGCGGAACGATCCATCCCTTGGTGGTTGGTGGCGTTGTTCTCTGAGGGGGCAGCAAGGGATTGCTCCTGGAAATCGTCTTCAACTTATCCCTGAGACGCCACAACAGGAAAGCGAGTATCAGGCTCCCCGCTTTCTGGGTGTCAATGTGGATGCTGGAAAACTACAAAAATATGAAAAGGGAGCACAAGAAAAAAGGGAGGAACCTAAAAATGAAGAGGAGCCTGAGAATCAAACTGGAGCTGAGGTGAGTTATATAGATTTAATTGGATGCCATCAAGAAATAGGACAATGGACAGAGAATGTAATTAGATTGATATTCTCCATTCTTCTTTTTAGGTATACCAAGTCCCTTCTATTGCCCGTCTTCGTCTCTCTGGCCAACCTGCCAATGCTCAGGATGACATTTATAACTCACCACGTCTAGTTGGGTCGTGCATAGAGCAGCCATTGGAGGTGAGATCATCAGAACATTCATGCACACGCCCACATTTATCTTCACAACATATTTAGACTATACACAGAGTTGCATTTTTTCTACAACCTAGCAAATATTAAGTTCTCTTGACCTTACATCAAGGGGCAGATTTATTTAGGGTCGAACTGAAAATTCAAATTTTTTTATGGTCAGAACTCTCAAATTCGAATTCTGAATTATACAAACTCAATTCAAGTTTTAATTTCGAGATTTATCATAAACTGGCCCTTAAAGAACTAAAATTTGTCTATTCGCCACCTGAAACCTGCCAAGTTCCTATACAAGTCCAGGGACCAAATTGGACATGTTAGTAACCTTCCTGACATTCGAGTTTTTATCAGAGAAAAAACTTCAATGAGTTAGAGTTTTTGAGTTGGTAAAATTTGTCCGAGTTTTAAATATTCAATTTTTTTTAATAAATAACCCCCCCAGTCGAATTTCGAGTGTATTTGAAAGTTTTAAAAAAAAACTCACATGAATTCGACCTTTAATAAATGTGCCTCCCCGTGTTTTGCACTACCTTTATTCACACACTGCTACCACTCATATTTAATCATCATATAGTGTGGCATGGATTCTTTACAAGACCAAGTCTCAATATGATTGTGGCCTCAAGGTTCAATTCCACCTCCTCTTGATGTTGATTGATATCTTATTTTTTTTTAGTAACCATTTGTTTTTATTTAACTATAGGTTTATGATACTCCTTCTGCACTAAGGAAAGATCCACTTTCAACATTAGACACGTATGATAGCCCTGCATTGAGGGTAAAGGCTGCAGATTCAGCTGCTCAGGTGCCTGAGGAGATTCCAGAAGATATTTATGATGTTCCTCCTACATTTAACAAATCACCTTCCGATGATGAGGAAGATGAGGGTGTATATTCTATGCCATCTAACCTAAAGCGGGTATCAGGGCTCCAAAATCTGTATGAAGCTCCTGAAGATATTCTCAGCTCAGGACACCTCCCTGAAATCCTTCCGCCACCACCAGCTCAGCGCCTCTCAGTATGCAGCACTGGCAGTACCCGTTCAGCAGATTCTGCTGGAAGCAGAGAGTCAAATATACCACCGCTATCTATATGGGAACCTCGTAATGATGGCACCTGCACAATGGAAGGCTTGAGGATGTTACATCAAGAACTGCAAGTATCTATTGCCCCTGTACTTGCTGGGGCAGAAAAGAGTGCAGAACCAGGAGGTCAAGAGGACTCAGGGACAACTAAGAAAGTTTTAGGGGCTCTGAGGGATTTTCTTGTCATGGCACATGTTGCTGGGCTTCGTTCTTGTCAGGCCTCAGATCCAGCTTTACATAGGGAACTTTCAGTGCATCTGGACCAATTGGAAAATGCAGCTAGAGAACTTTTAGACAAAGGCAGTGAAAGGCCACTGATCCAGCTCATTCAAGAGCACAGCAATTGCTTTGTAAGACTAGTTAGTGCCAATGCTGGCCTTCTTTTTCCAAGACCAAGACTTTCATCCAGTGAGAGTCTATCCCGACGTCCTCTTCCTGCATTGCCTACAGCCTCTCCTGCCATCCAACGAAAAGGCAGCATCCAGGACCGTCCTTTACCACCACCCCCAACTCTTCAACATGTAGCAAGTGACCCTTCAGACGATATCCACAGCGAATATGAGAGGATACAGTGTAGAGACAATCATTATGTACATCTGCAGGTGAGCGGCATGTAACTGCTCTTTTTACACGTGTCACAGCATCAGGCATGCACTGAATTTTTTATCTGTAATTCAACTTTTTATAAAAGAAATATCTATCCAAAGAATGAATTTTTAAGAAATATATTTTGAAAGAGTTTCCAATATAGTTAGTATAGATTTCCAATTATTTGTAAATGCTATTGAAAGAATATTTTAGCTGTCTTGTACAATCCCCTCCTTTGCCTGACCACTCATACCACTAAAACATTAAAGGGGCCCATTTACAAAGCATGAGCAAACTGGGGAATTAAGTGGGCAGTAGCCATGTTTTTTTTAGCCACAATGCAATGTTCACCCTGAATTCCAGCTACATAGCAGGCAGACACTAAATAGCGTGCACTGTCATTTGTAAATATTGTTGACCAATGTGAACACAAATTAGCATCAATTTTGGTAAATTGATTGCAAGTTGCATACATACATTTTACTACATTTGTGTGAATACATGTGGTTTCAATAACGGCTTTAACTTGCAGTTTACTGAATGAAAGTCAGTTGTGCGTGTAGATTTAACCTGCTAAGGGAACCCTAGAATCATTGGCAGGTCATTGGCAAGTATTCAAATATGCCCCTTACTTTGCATCTGCATGATAATCACCAGGATGGGCTGAACAGTTGCATTGCTGTTTACAGTAAGATGCTACAGTGTGTTTACTTGCAGGTGTCACAATAGTGTCAATTGTTAGTCAACTCTCCTCCACCCAAGACTCCAGTTCCCACAAAGCCTTGCATAGTCTGTGATTAAAGGGGTTGTAAACTTTAAGTTAACTTTTAGTAAAATGTAGAGAGTGATATTCTGAGACAATTTGCAATTGGTTTTCATTTTTTATTATTTGTGGTGTTTGAGTTATTAAGCTTTTTATTCATATGTGCAGAGCATGTGTTTTTAGTGGGATCCATTTGAAAGCTGGAAAGAGACAGAAGAAGAAGGTGAATAATTAAAAAAACTATAGAAAACAAATAATGACACCAATTGAAAAGCTGCTTAGAATTTTATAACATACTAAAAGTGAAGTATTCACTTCATCATCTGATGATGCACCATGTGCTAGATGACATGGGGCATCAGTAGGTAAAAGATTCAACCCAGCCTGGGCCACCATACAAGCACAGATACCTGTTAATATCTTATCCTGTCTCTCCTGTTTGGAGAGGCTAAGCCAATTGCTCCAATTGTTTTGTATTTCTTTGGGAAAGATAACAAATAACAGTTTTTCTAGAGCACAAACATTGGAATTGCATAATCATGCCAAAATATATTTAGCGTGGGAGACAAAACATCCCCTTTGCCTTCTACTAGGATGTAGTTTCCAGGCAATATTTTTGGTTCTATAGGTTGTTCACGTATAATATTAATTTCTGTTTTCCACCCTATTGCATTGGCCATTGTTGTAGGTCTGCTTCTAATTTTTTATTAATTAATTGGGTGAAGGCTTCTACTACTGCAGCGCAAATAGTAGGGGGGAGGGATTGCAAACACTGCTTGCCCAGTTGAGGTTTAATAGGTGAGTCATTTTCCCATTTACGCTGACAATGTTGAGCAATTACACCAAATATTTCCAGGATCTGCCATAAATAGGATCACTTAACTGCATCTAAGGCATTGTTGACATTCTTTACCTTTGAGTTAACCTTCGGTATGATGCAGAGAGTGGTATCCTGAAACAACATGGAATAGGCTTTCATTTTTTATTATTTGTGGTTTTTAAATTATTTAGCTTTTTATTCAGGGCCTTTCCAGCTTGCAGTTTCAGCAGTCTGGTTGCTAGGGTCAAAATTACCTTTGCAACCTTGCATTGATTTGAATAAAAGACTGGAATATAAATGGGAGAGGGCCTGAATAAATATGAGTAATAAAAAGTAGCAATAACAAAGTTGACGCTTTTCAGAATATTTGTTTTTTTACATGGGGTCAGTGACCCCATTTGAAGGCTGGAAAGAATCAGAAGCAAGAATTAGCCATTCTATAACACTAAATATACTAAAAATTTACTTTAAGGTGAACCACCCCTTAAAGGGGAACTAACGTCTAAAATATAATAATGCTAGAAATGCTGTATTTTGTATACTAAACATAAACATGAGCTTACTGTACCAGAAGCCTAATTAAACAAATGATTTATGTTTTCAAAGTTGGCCACATGGGGCTGTCATCTTGTAACTTTGTTAAACATCTTTGTGAGATCAAGTCTGGGCTTCAGTGGGGAGGTTAAAGGAGAACTAAAGCCTAACTAAAGAAGTAGCTAGAAATGTTGTACATTATGTTTTGGGCTTCTGTACCAGTCCAAGGCAACCACAGCCCTTTAGCAGTAAAGATCTGTCTCCAAAGATGTCCCAGTAGCTCCTCATCTTCTTTTCTGCTGATTCACTGCACATGCTCTGTGCTGCTGTCACTAACTGAGCTTAGGGACCCACTCACAATATACAGTACACATAGAATAGAAATGTCACAATATAAGACTGATTAGTAATTAATACAGATAATTACTACATGGCAGCACAGAAACCAGTGCAATTAGCATCAGAATTTAATAATCAGCCCTGTAGCATCATCTTATATTACAGGTCAATCTGATTTTCTGCTGGATAATTTGTGACAACCCCTAAGCTTAGCTTCTCAACAGCTGCTTAGAGCCCGCTGAGCATATGAGTGTCACAGACACTTTCCAAGATGGTGACCCCCTGTGACAAGTTTGATATTCTGAATCATTGTTGCTATTGACAAGCTGAAACTTTAGGCTGGTGCAATAGGTTCATTATATAAAATATGTAATTTTTAGGCATATTCATTTTTAGGGTTAAGTTGTCCTTTAAGCTTAGGGATAGTCATAAATTATCAAAACAGCAGAAGTCTTATATCTACCATAGAAGCTGATACAGCAAGACTGCTTAATAATCAGAATACACAGACTGCACTGGGTCTGCGGCACAAATTTCTACAAAGTCGCCGGCTGCTCTACAGGGAAACAAACAAAGCTGCTCGAGTGCTGGGAAGTCCTTCCCCTTCTGTTTGAAAGTATAATCGCTTCCCTGCAGATCTGTTAAGGTGGCCATACACTATAAGATCCACTCGTTTAAGCAAGGCCGACAAACGAGTGGATCTTAACCCAATATGCCCACTAACGGCTGGATGATATCGGGTGAATCCGAACGGTCGTCCGGGGGGCAGAACGATTGGATTACAATGCTGCGAATGGGCGCCGACCGGTCACAGGACCGCATTAACCATCCCGGATCGTAGAAAAAAAATCAAACTTGACCAAACAATATAAGGACCCATATAGAGCCCCGACACGTGGGCAAATAAGCTGCCAAATCGGTCTAAAGGACCAATATCGGCATCTTTAATCTACACGTGTATTGTCACCTTCAAGGACCGTCTGAAGTTTCCTATCTGCAACTGTCAGAGCAAATAAAACAAAGGGGAATTTCACTGCATACAGTCAGGTTTATTATAAAAATGGTACACATTTTTTAATTTCTTTCTATCTTTTGAAGATAGATTTCTTTTTCATTAAAGAAAGTAAAAATGGGATTTTATTTTTTTGCCTTTACATGCCCTCTTAGAGGGACCAGACCCAAAACAGTTTTCTTATGTGGTTGATTTTCCAGAAATGGAGGCACTTTGGTCTTTACCTTTGTTTGGATTATTGCCAAGAAGCCTTCTAGTCAGTGTTTTAATGTCAGCTATAAGTGGGGAGATTGGCTGCATATCCTATTGTCAATTCCAATTGAATCCCAGACAGGGACTCTGGGAGTGAGTCATAATTTAAAGGGAAAGTGTTCTTTGGAAATAAATGGCTCTTAAAATAGATTAAAGATTATGGATAGGTTTACAAGCAGTAAAAATGTAATAAGACCAATTATATTGCCTTTTTACATTTTACTGCCTCCTTTTCCCTTGGGCTGTGTATAAAATGTGGATTGAGTTTTAAAATGTCAACTCTGAAGAATGAGTTTTCTCTTTAAAAAAAAAAAAAAAGCTACAGTACATTTCACACTCTTATATCGTTCCTACAGTATATGAAAGAGTATTGTGTAGCTTCAAATACATATAAAGATCCAGTGGTTTGTGTACTGAGGTCACCAGATAGGCATATCCTTGTTCAACCTGGCCATCCACATCCAGGGCCAAATCAGGCTTCCAATTGTTAGCCAGCCATTGTTTTTTATTTAGACACAAGAAGGGCTTGATACGTCAAACAACTTGTGTTAGGGACTTTCTCCACGTATCACCAAATAAAAAGCAAGCTTGTTTATGTATATTGCCTTTGCTGAGGGAAGCCATGCTATTGTGCACTTTTATGTTTTTATTGAAATTATGAAACTGTTCAAAAATTTTTTTTTAAAGATTGCCTTATTACAGTAATATAAAACGTGGCGCTTGCTGTTTCCCTTGTGGCTATTGTTGTCTGTACATGCTTTTCCAGTAGTAAAGTGATATATACTGAAGAGACAGGTTTTTTTATACTATTACTACCTACTCTGAGCTATTATTTGTTTAAAAAATCCTGACTCTTGATGTAGCTCAGCACACTTCTCCCATTCCAGGTTCTGACTCTGTATAAGTGGTGCCATGTAGAATAGTGTTGTTTATACATTAGAGATGGGTTGTGATGGACAGGAAAAATGCACATTTTCATAACGTGTGAAGTACTTACTGCCTGACTAAGCAACGTGCTGCAAACAAATGTGCATGGCAGTTCTAATTTAGTGTCAGTAATCAGCATGGGGAAAGAGATGTGCCCTCTTGAGGTTGGTTTCTTAGCACTATGCCACAGCTCTGAGCCAAATAACAAGCTTTTACAAATGCGGCATATTTGTATGTAGCAATAACAGTGACTGGCTCTTAAAGGACAGAGTACTTCAGTGAACCTGGCACAAGATGGCTGAAATTACAATCAATGCTGTGGGGAACCCTGAATGTCCAGTATAAGCAGCTATACTTAAAGGGATACTGTCATGGGGATACAAAATGTTTTTCAAAACTCATCAGTTAATAGTGCTGCTCCAGCAGAATTCTGCACTGAAATCAGTTTCTCAAAAGAGCAAACAATTGTTTATATTTAATTTTGAAATCTGACACAGGGCTAGACATATTGTCAGTTTCCCAGCTGCCTCCAGTCATGTGGCGTGTGCTCTGATAAACTTCAATTGTACTGCAAGTTGGAGTGATATTACCCCCTCCCTTTCCTACAAAAAAAGCCTAACAACAGAACAATGGGAAGGTAACCAGATAGCAGCTCCCTAAAACAAGTTAACACCTCTCTGGTAGAGAGACAGCACTCGATAGTAAAATCCAGGTCCCACTGTGACACATTCAGTTACAATGAGTAGGAGAACAATAGTCTGTATGAAAGCAGTTCCATAGTGCAGCACTGGCTCTTTCTGAAAGCACATGTCCAGACAAAATGACCTGAGATGGCTGCCTACACACCAATACTACAACTAATAAAATACACTTGCTGGTTCGGGAATGAAATTTGATATTGTTTGCAGAGTAAACAGTGTAATTTAGAAAAAAAAAACTACATCATAAAAATCATGACAGAATTCCCCAGTATGTCCATTTGGCTCATGGGCCGATTGGTCAGAATAGCATGCAGCTCTGCCCATGATTGGTTGCTGCCACTTAATGGTTAGCTGGGAGAAAGTCAGATTTGTTCATCAGAACTGTAGAAAGCAAGTACAGACTTCAGCATAAGCCTTATAATGCACAAACCCTTATACAGTAACATTGCACTGTTCTCAATATCCAACCAATATTAACTAATCTCCTAACATTTTTTTTAAGGGTTCCATTACTGCTCAGAATATATCAAAGCGCAAAGACAGACAAAAAGATACGGGTCAAGGCAGCACCCTGGAGGAGAGAGAGGTGAGAACAGATTCTTACTGGTTCATGCTTCTTAAAAGAAATCTTGTTAGCAAGTACTAAACATCTGAAGCTGTATATAAACTGAAATCAATATAATTTATACTTTATTTACAAAAATAGGTTATATAAAGCTTTATGTTACCTTTACGTCTATATCCTTCTAGAATATAACTTAAACGGGTTTGGGTCCTTTGCTTTTACCATTGTTACCTCTAGTGATAGGACCAACAACCCACCAGCTGTTGCCCATATATCCCTGCCGCTCCTCTCTCTTTGGAATACATTCCAAAGCTCACCAGGGCAGCATTTCATATAAAGTGATCCCTATGAAAATCCAGAGCACCAGCTGGAAATGTAATGGGAGCCAATCACTGTGCCACCCCTATTCAGTTTCCCAAGCACACAGCTTCAATAAGCAGAGTGCCTTGTATCTGCCTTCCAGGCAGACACTACGAGACACACCCATGTATTACGGTAACCACTTTTTTTTAATATCTGCCTTCCAGGCAGCTGTCTTTGGCATTAGTGCTGCTGTTTGAAAGGAGGACATAGTGTAGAGTTAACCATTTAGAATGCTTAAAATTTAGTTGTAACAGGAACAGTCTAATCTTTCCTACAATTTTTTTTTTTTTACCAGACATACTTGATTTGCCAGGTTAACTGGAAATCACGATAGGCTTCCTCTAACAGTCCATTTCCCCAACCCTCTGGGAATGTGAACATAGGCTTTCAGCTAAACAGTTCTACCCAAAATTTCTTAGTTTTAAAGGGACAGTAACATCAAAAAATTATGAAAAAGTGTTTCAAAGTAATAAAAATATAATGCAGTGTTGCCCTGCACTAGTAAAACTGATATGTTTGCTTCAGAAACACTATTATTGTTTTTATAAATAAGCTGCTGTGCAGCAATGGGGACAGCCATTCAAAGGAGAAAAGGCTCAGGCTACACAGAAGATAAGCTCTGTAGAACATAATGGTGTTATCCACTATTTAACCTTGCCATATAGCCTTTTTTCGATTTCCACCATTGCTACACAGCAGCTTGTTTATATGAACTATAGTAGTGTTTCTGAAGCAAACAGATCAGTTTTACCAGTGCATGGCAACACTACATGATATTTTTCATTATTTTAAAACACTTTAATTTTTTGGTGTTACTGTTCCTTTAAAAGCCATGGCTCACAAAGCATTTTCTTCATTACATTTTTGCTGCAATCCACCCCATCTCTGCACAAGCAGGCTGATGCAGCGTCTGTCAAGCACAGTGACGTAGGGGCAGAAGAAAGTGAATAGGTGTTATCCTCCCTGTGTAGGTAAACTTGAGAAAATGTCTAGTCTGAAATGGCTATTGCTTTCACTTGCCTATTACTTATAGTGCAGTGGAGAAGAATGTGCAGCCTCTGTATGTGAATGTCCTCCATCCAAGTGTCCTTTATTATAGTAAGCATGTGCCCCCCCAAGAGACTTTTATGGTACCCAATGCCCAAAAATTCCATGGGCTTCTTTGTATGACATCATGTTTTAGTACACATTGGCCCCCAAATGTGAAATAGTGGATAATTTGGATCACAGCATTTCAAATCTTGATTGTGTAATAAAAGCACATTTGTCCAGGTGTAATAACTCACAGTAGCCAATAAGATGCTTGTTTTCAAACAGCTGAACAGTAAATGCTACTTGTTTGCTGCAGCAGCAGCAAAAGTAGAATGATGGATCATATATTACTATGCCCTAATGAACATAAGTTTGATGAAATAACTCTCTGTTCCTAGACTAGGAAGATCTAAGATCTGATAAAAACTTGGTTTACTACCAGGCCCGGACTTGAAATCTGTGGGTTCTGGCAAATGCCAGAGGGGCTGCAATAAGGTGCCATAGAAAATCAGTATTTAGTGGGCTGGTGAGGGTTGTCTGGGCCTCTGTGTGGGCTGATTTGGCCTCTGTGTACCTGTAAGGCCAGGACCTGGACTACCTAGGTACAAATTTAACCAGGATTAATAAATGAGCCACCATGAGCATTGTAAATAGATAGTTGCATTTAGTTTACATTCTGCTCTGGGAAGCATTTAAGGAAAACTATACCCCCCAAACAATGTAGGTCTCTATAAAAAGACATTGCATAAAACAGCTCATGTGTAAAACCATGCTTCATGTAAAAAAATCATTTTCATAATAATATACTTTAGTAGTATGTGCCATTGGGTTATCCTAAATAGAAAATGCCATTTTATAAAATAAGCCCTCCCCCTGGGATCGTATGATTCACAGTGCACACAAACAAATCAAACCATACATGTTTGGTCACATGAGCCAATTAACAGACAGAGTTGTGTCTTTTGCTTCAACACTTCTTCCTGTTACACTTAGAGTTGTAGTATTTCTGGTCAGGTGATCTCTGAGACCATCACAAAATGGTGGTTCAAGGCAAGAGATGTAAAAGAGCAATATTTACTTATATATATATATATATATATATATATATATATATATATATATATATATATATATATATATATATATATATATATATATATATATATATACAAATTCATTAGGTTTAAGCACTCCCATGCGAATATCCATCAGACCCAGGTGCTATTCCTCGCCAATAGTATAGATTTGCTTGAATATAGGAATGCACACTGGGATTTAAATAAAATCTTCTTTATTTATTCCAACGTTTAAAAGAAACAGGTCAACGTTTCGGTCCCCTGCTTGGACCTTTATCAAGACCCAGATCTACATTTAAAATCACTATAAATAGGTAAAAACATATCAATTAACCAATCAGTGTACAGCCTCACTCTGAAGCGTGACATCATTGTACGGATGATCATTTCAATTGTTATTCAACCGTCTTATCTAGCAAATATAGCAACAAAGTGTAAGAGGACCACATAATTGTAACTTTGTATCACATCATTATCTTATCTTTGACTAAGGAAACATGAAAAGGAACAATGTTCATTTAACCCATATGGTGACAGAGTGTTCAATTTTTTTATCCAAAAGACTTCTCTTTTTAATAATTCTTTTGATCTATCACCGCCCCTGCGTAGTGGTGGTATGTGATCAATTGCTATATATTTAAATGTAGGAAGTCTATGGCCCTTTTCCAAAAAATGTTTGGCCACCGGTTTCAATGTCTTACCATCTCTAAAGGCTACACTAATTGCGGACCTATGTCCATCCATCCTCAGTCTCAATGTTTGATCTGTTTTCCCTATGTATGAGAGGCCACACGGACATGTTACCATATATATCACGTGTGTTGTGGTGCATGTGATGTGATGTCTTATAAGGAATCTTTTCCCAGTATGAGGATGTAAAAAACTCACACCAGGATTCATGTGTCTGCACGAAGTACAACTAGGGCATCGGAAACATCCTGGTTTGTTCTCTGGTAGCCAAGAGGTGGTTATTTTCTGATAGCAAGTTAGAGGATCATTTTTTACTAGGATATCCTTTAAATTAACCCCTCTCTTAAAACCAACCATTGGCGGGTTAGGGATTTTAGTGGATAAATTCCTGTCTGATTTTACAATATTCCAGTTCCGTTTAATACTATTGCAAATTGCCTTAGAGGCATCATTATAGGTAGTGCTGAAGACGATATCTGGAGCTATTCTACGGGTACTCCTTGGGTTATTTACCCTATCTTTAGCTTTAATTAGTGCTTGTTCAAGTACTCCTACCGGGTATCCCTTCTGTCTAAATCTTACCCAATTCTCATCAATCTGTCTATTCCTTGCATCACTTTCTGTATTATTCCTCAATACCCTACAGAACTGTGAAATCGGTATTGACCGTTTAGTGGCTGGAGGGTGATAACTGTTGTAATGTAATAAGACATTTTTGTCAGTCTTCTTACGGTATAAAGTATAGCCCAAACGGCTTCCTTTACGGAATATTTGAACATCGAGGAAGTTCACAAATTGATCATGTACTGTAAATGTAAATTTCACAGGGGTAGGTAGCCCATTAAGGTATTTAACCATCTCATGGAATTCATTCAGGGAGCCACACCATACCATCAGCATATCGTCAATAAAGCGTTTAAGAAACAAAATTTTTTTACCAAAATTCTGTAAAATTTGATGAGTTTCAAATTGGTGCATATATAAATTTGCGTATGCTGGTGCCATGGCCGCTCCCATCGCCGTCCCGGCAATCTGTATATATCTGCAATATATATATACATACACACACACACATACACCAGTTACTTAAGTATTCATTTTGGGGGTAAAGTTTTGCTTTAAACAAGGTGCTAAATCAAGATGTTCACTTCCTTCTATTTTAGGTGGACCCTTTTCCTGAAGCGTCTGAAGAGGACCGTCACTTGCTTCACTTCTACGCCACTCAGAGCCATAGCCATCTACAGACATTGTTGTCCTGCGTAGGAACCTTCCTAGGAAGTGCCAGCTCACAGCCCCCTCGTGTCTTTGTGGGGCATGGGAAGCAGTTAGTGATTGCAGCACACAAGCTGGTGTTCATTGGTGATACACTGGGCAGATTGCTTAGCTGCCCTCAACTTCAGACACGATTAGCAGGAGAAGGTGCAGCATTGTGCCAGGCACTGAAAGACGTGGTACTGGCAACAAAGGAGGCAGCTACTCTGTACCCAGCCCCTGCTGCACTCAAAGCAATGGCAGGTACCGTCTCAGTGCTCTGTACCTGTGCCCACAGCTTTACACACTTACTGCAACACCTGGCTACATAGACTCAAATGACACAGGATCTTGGCTTCTATTGATGGCCTGCTGACAAGTGCCGCAGAACAGAACTTGCCTCTGCACATCAGATGCTGTACCACAAGCCTGCTAGGCTTTTTTTTCTTTTTTCTAAACAAGTTATTTATTTTCTATTATAAAAGGTTGTTACACTGTGATACCTAAATAAATACTGTAAAGTTTAGCATGATAATCATGCTGCAGATAAAAAAAACAGCATTTCATTGGCCTCCTCCTTTTATATTTACACATGTACCTGATGGTGCAAGATTTAAAATCATTTGTGCCCAAAATATGTATATGGCAGGGCCTCTTCGTGTTTACTTTGCAGTGGGCAAAACTATCAGCTCCTTTTACTAATCATCAAAAGTTACTGTATGTAGAGTTAATAAGCCCACGTGCTCAGACTTGGTCACATTCTTCTTTGCACATCTATCTCTTAAAGGGGTGGTTCACCTTTCACTTAACTTTTAGTATGTTGTAGAATGGTCAATTCTAAGCAACTTTACAATTGGTCTTCATTATAAATTTTTAGAACGATTTGCCTTTTTCTTCTCACTCTTTCCAGCTTTCAACGGGGTCACTGACCCCATGTAAAAAAAAAATACAAATGCTCTGTAAGGCTACATATGTATTATTATTGCTACTCTTTATTACTCATCTTTCTATTCAGGCCTCATCTATTCATATTACAGTATCCTACTAAATCAATGCATGATTGCTGGGGTAATTTGGACCATAGCAACCAGATTGCTGAAATTGCAAACTGGAGAAACCAATTGCAAATTGCCTCAGTGTCACTCTCTATATCATACTTAAAGTTAATTTTAAAGTGAACAACCCCTTTAAAATAACTCCGATTGTTGAAACAAGAAACAGTAAAACCAAATTACATGCGACATCCCTGAGTTTAAACATAATTACGTTTCTCTCCCCTGCTACCTTTTAAGTAGGGTGATGTTAGCCTCATGCCTCTGGCTTACACAAGGTTCACTGACAATATTTCAGAGCTGTGGCGTCGGAAGCAATTTTGTGTATCTGGAGCCAAAAATGTACCGACTCCTAATAACTTTAAATACAAGCACTGAGAATAATCAAATCAGATTTAAGAGATTCTATGAAGGAGGATATGGCAGAAGCAATTCCGTTTCTAAGAACAATACTTTAGTTAATTTTGGATTGTGGTTGGGTAGGACTACATGGACGATTTCCGCTCGATCCGACGCGCTGTGCAAAAACGCAGGCGTCACGTCAACACGCTGCGTCTGCATCCAACAGTCGTGTCGCATGAACGCTGCGACTTCATCTGACATTTCCATTACTTACCTTATTTCTGTCGCATTCGACATGATGCCTGCGTTTTTGTGCAGTGCGTCGGATTGCGCGGAAATCGTCCATGTAGTCCTACCCTTAAACAGCTATACTACAGTTATATGCCTGGTTCAATTAATGTATGAGTTTATTTAGGTTTTGCAATTGTTTTTGTTTTATGTAGTGTAACTTTTTGGTTTAGAATTAGCAAAGGAGGTGGTTTATATTTTTGAGTTTTGTCAGCGATAAAATGCCTTGTATGTTGTGTATTTAAAGGGGAAGGAAACCTAGTCGGCGCAAACCCCCCCTCCCGTTTGGGTTTGGGCCGACTAGGTTTCCTTCCCCTTTAACTTCTTTCAATCAACATGGAAATTACATTAGGAACAGTAACACCAAAAAATTAAAGTGTTCTAAAGTAATTAACATATAATAAACTGTTAGCATACACTTGTAAAAACAGTGTGTTTGCTTCAGAAAGACTATTATAGTTTATATCAACACAATGTTGTTTAGCCATGGGGCAGCCATTCAAGCTGCCCCAAAAAAAGGTACAGGTTACATAGCAAATAACGGATAAACCCTGTCCGATACAATGGTGTTTTATCTGTTATGTGCTGTGAAACCTTTGAATTTTCTCTCTATGGCTACACAGCAGCTTGTTTATATAAATTATACTAGTCTTCTGAGGCAAACACACCAGTTTTACCAGTGCAGAGCAGCAGTACATTATATTTTAATTACTTTGTTACACTTTCATTAAAGGGGAGGTTCACCTTTTTCAGCCCATGTCATAAAAAAAAACATTTTTGTAATTTATCTTTATTACATAAAATGTTTGCTTTCAGAGGTACATACCACAGAAGCTATGGATCATCTCTGCAAAAACTCTTTCAGTTCTCTTCTTTGTTATGGCATCGCCGACACACTCTGTGTAAGAGATGGAGGCTGCCGAATAAGAAAGTTTAGGTCTGAATCTGCACTGCACATGCTCTCTCTCTCTCTTGCTTCATTTGCATATCTTCAATTCCATTGGCTGGCAAGATTCAGCCAATCGGATCAAAGATATGCCAATGAAGCAGGAGAGAAAGGGCACGTGCAGCGCAGATCAGTCCTGAACTTCCTTATTTCGGCAGCCTCCATCTCTTACACAGAGTGTGTTCCGATCACTTAAAGGAGAAGTAAACCCCTTATTAAAAAAAAACCCTACCCTATATAGACCCCCTTTTCTCCTGCCCCCAGCCTAAGTGTTATCCCAGGCTAATGCCCCTAATTTTTTACTTACCCCTCGGGTGCCATCTTTTTCTCTTCGGTCTTCATCTTGCGCTTCCGCAATTTTCGTGACTTTCAGCTCATGCGCAGTTGACAAAACCCCAAAGACTGCTCCAACTGCGCATGCGCCGGTATGGAACTTACTTTCCGATGAAGACCGAAGAGAAGAAGATGGCTGCCATGAACTCCGATGCTGTGACCTTCAAACTGCAGCACGGAGGGGTCAAGAGTTAGGGGCATTTGCCCAGGGGAGGAGAGTCTATGTAGGGTAGGGGGGTAGGGTTTGTTTTAATAAGGGGTTTACTTCTTTAACAGAGGAGAGAACTGAGCGAGTTTTTGCAGAGATGATCCACAGCTTCTATGGTATGTATCTCTGAATGGAAACATTTTAAGTAATAAAGATAAATTACATGAATGTTTTTTTATGACATGGGCTGTTAAATTAGTTTTATAGTCCAAAAGGTGAACCTCCACTTTAAAAACAGGGGAGTTGGAGTTGAAGGATTTATGTACCCACTCCACAGCCCTGCAATATTTGGGCAAGCAGGGAACTGCACAATCTTCTGTCTGTCCAAAGGCCCCTGTAGCCAACAGAAAACAAAGTGCAAGACTGTGTGCTAAAACATGCATATTGATATGCAAATGAATGTCCAGAATAAACTGCAGCAGGGAGTCCTTTTTAATATGGACTTTTGATAGAGGGGGTATTGGTCCTTACGTCATAATATATTGGTTCTTATTATATGTAAGCTTAAAAGGAAATCTAAACTGCTATTGGCAAAAAAGAAAATCTCTCAGTTCTCCCCTCCTTTAGTAGATGAGTATCAGCCATTTCCTTTATACTAATAGGAAACGGGAATCCCATGCTTTTCTGTTATCTTATAGTAAAGTTGCAACCATACAAGGGAACAATGTTTAGGGCTGTGCTTGCAATAGGATTCCAGTCAGAATTATACTGGCTTCAAGATGGGCACCTCTATACACCCGAGTCTAGAGGTGTGAGCCGTATAGGAGCAGCTCCAGCCTGGTTAAATACTGTACAACTGGCCATATGGACACAGACCAATGTCACTGGTCTACTTACCAAATCAATCAGTCAGCACATTACAGGGACATGCAGTTCTTGATTTGCTGATAAACTTAGAATGATAAATTGAATTATGTTGTCTGCTTTAGGCAAACTGGTACATGTACAAGCCAATAGCAAAAGATAAGTTTTTTGTTTCCAAAAGCAATAAACCAATACAGGTGTATTGTCCTAATAAATGTTTTTGAACTTTTAAACACTTTTTGGTTTATTGTTTTTTGCTGTTGGTTTGTATATATGCACCCATAGACGGGGTGAACTGTGAGTATGTTTTCATTTCTTTATTTTACTTATTTATGCTTTACTACTGCTCTTATATTTATTATATTGCGGTAGTGCCAAAAACTTGCCTGTTGCACCTTTTTCTTTAAAGGAACAGTAACACTAAAAAATGAGTGTTTCAAAGTAATGAAAATATCATGTACTGTTGCCCTGCACTGGTAAAACTGATCAGTTTGCTTCAGAAACAATACTATAGTTCATATAAACAAGCTGCTGTGTAGCAATGGCAGAAATTGAAAAAAAAATTGTGGATAACAGATAACACCATTATGTTCTAAAGAGCTTATCTGCTGTGTAACCTGAACCTTATCTCTTTTGAATGGCTGCCCCCATTGCTACACAACAGCTTATTTATATAAACAATAGTAGTGTTTCTAAAGCAAACACACCTGTTTTACCAGTGCAGGGCAACACTGCTTTCTATTTTTATTACTTTAAAATACTTATGTTTTGATGTTACTGTTCCTTTAACTGGTACTTGTACTCAATATACTAATTCAAGAACCCTCCCACTGATCAACATCCACTGCTTAAAGGGGAATCTTCACCTTTTTGGAGTAGAGTCCTGCATCGGGTTGGGTAACCAAGGAATACACACACACACACACAAAGTAGCCGGGTTTCAGGCAGAAAGTTCTGATCCCTGGTGTGTGTGGGTAGTCTGCAGGCAACCCATCTATGTACCTGGGACTGGCCCCTTTCCCCCTCCCTGCGGTTGTAGCAAAATTTCTCTCGCTAATCATCGGATTAGCTCCAGCACGACATGACTTTTAGCTTCAGGGGGTCGATGAGAAGTTCACGATATGCAGGCTGGGGAGTGGAACATACTAGTTGCAGGTAACAGGTTCATGTGAGCCTGACCAGACCAGGCAGAGAATCACAGACACCACCGACTGTATGATGTGCAGGAAGCTAAATAAAGAAGTTCATGGCCATATGTGTACTAAGCATGTCTTCCTCTCCTGCTTCATTTGTATATCTGATATGACTGACAGACTTGCCAGACAATCTTACATTCGGGAACTTCCCCGATTTGGCATCCTGCATATCCTACAGCCATTGGCATAGCTAATCCCTTGCCTGAAAGAGCATTGGTTGTGCATTGCTTATATGAAGGGTATCTTGAAAATTGATTATTTTCAATAATAGAAATGATTTACAAAAATGTTTTGACAGGCTTCTCAAATTCTGACTATTGATCAAATGTCACTTGGGGAGAATTAGTCACCCATGATAAATATTTGCTACTGCATGCAACTAATCTCCATGAAATGCCTTCCAACTGGCAATAATGAGAATCACGGGTGGAATGGCATAAGCGTTGCTTCATTTTTGCGAAGTTGCCAGGCCACTGGAAAACCGAAGTAACGCAGATGACAATCTCTCTCTGCGTGCCTCCGCCAGTTTGTTGCTCCGTTCCTTTAAAGTGGTGATTACGGTAAAATAGGTCACCTGCATAGTTTAGGCCCAAAGCTCATTTAAACATATTCTTTACCAAGTAAATTAGCCAAACACCAGATAAGCCTAGTTCAAATATATTTACAGACAACATATATCCAGAGGGTTGGGGACCGTCTCATAAAATTCCATCACAGATGGGCGATGTGCATAACAAAGGGATCCTCTCATCAGAGACAAAAAAAAAAAAAAAACATGGCTATGCACATAGCAAGTGGCAGGTGGTGTGGTGTATAGGTAGGTCCAGACAAGGTGGATCCGGCCAGCGGAGAAACACAGGACGAGAATTCGTTGAAGTGCCCGTGTACCCGGGAACACTGCCTCCTCTCAGGTGCAGACAGACACAGGATTTCTATGCCGAAACTGCGAGATTTAACAAACGAATCTAAGTATACTTAGCTGTGGTTTGAGTAAGGGCCCCTAGTTCCAGTTAAAGCAAACCTTAAAGTTACAGTGTACAATAGCATCTTCCCAACTGTTTGGAGAAAGCTGGTTCCTGTTACAGTCGAATGGCATGGGGCACATTGCGCCAAAAGCAGGAGCCTCTCCCTATTGTCACCGATAATGTCCCAACATGCAGTGGAGCAGCAAAGGGAGGACCAACTTTTAGAAAGTCATTGCGCTACATGCACCTGGGTAAAATGCCACATTTGCAGTGGTGCAAGTTCTTATCCCTGCCTTAATTATGGGCTTGCGGGATCAACAGACAAGGTTTTGGCTTAGCCATCTTTTTAACAAAAATAAATGCATTAGTATCCACCAATACACAAAGTTATATTTATTTAAAGGGACACTAGATACCTAGAAACACCTTTGCTAAAATTAAACACAATAAATAAATAGGACTCATGTTGAAGTTATGTTGTGCCTATTTTATTGTAATTTTTCTTACATATAAAGCACTAATTTTGAAAGTTGGGATATTCTAACTGATGATGGAAGCCAGTGTTGACCACTGCCCCTTTTCAGTGTTGGAACTACCGGGGGAGCGAGCAGGCCAGGGCCAGCACCCCCTCAGGGGCCCCTGGCAGCGCACGCGCCACTGACAAACGCGGCCGTACGGAGGGGGGCGAGGCCCGGCTGCGTGTCACACACCAGGGCCCGCCCCCTCTAGTGACGCTACTGCCCCTTTTTAAACCACACCCACTTTGAGCCACACCCATGTGATCACAAGAAATTGTAAGACCATACCCACATTAATTGTAGTAGCACACCAAAAAAGCCAAATGATTGATGCTCCTTGCAGGGATATCACTCATTACTTATATGTGAAAAAGTTGTCATATTGGCACATACCCTTAAAATCATGTCTCCTCCCCTGTGCACAGCAACCACCCTGCTAGTTGAACTGTTCTAAAGCAGATATGTTATTAGTGAAAAGTACATTTAAATGCATCCTGCACACTTTTTGCAGTTTTGTGACTTTGCTTAAAGGGCCAACACCACACTGCATGGCTATGCCCATTTAGTTCCAAACAAGTAAATAAACAACCTGAGGGGGCATAATGCACCTCCGTGATCAAGACTATAGCTTTTATACACTACATGCGCAGAGCAATACATTCTAAAAGATGTCAATAAGAAAAACAAATGCAATTATTTCTTGTAACTTTTTTTTTTTATTCTTTTCCCCTCGTTCACCCTTCCTGCCGTACTATAAAACGGAGCTGGACTTAACAAAACCAGGCCTAAAAAAAAAAAAAAAAATTCTCCCATCCCTGCTCTTCCAAAAGAATGCGGGAATCTGAACCGGAATAAAACTAAAGAAGGGGCTGTTGACATGGGCAGCAGAGTCTCTCCGGAAAACAAGCTTCTCCCATAGAAAGAAACCTGCAAAGATAAAAACACGCAAAAAAAAAGAAAAAAACAAAAAAGGGAACAGCAGGAGGTTTAGCAGACATCACCCCCAAACCAACACCCACTCAGGGCCAAGCCAGGAAAGCAATGGACCAGGACCAACCATTTCATACATACATTACACATTCTAAGAGTTGTCTCCAAAACCCCCACCCAAATGGTCACAGCACACCATGAAATCCCAGAAGCAAATCATGCATGGAGTATTGAGACCACATGATACCATATTCCCACCCCCATAAGCCATCTGACTGTCCCAAACCTGCTATGTATACAGTGCTTGGAGAACATACATGGGAAGCAGAAAACAAAAAAGATCCACAAAGGACCTCTATATATTCTTAAAATTCATTCCAGTCTTCTTTTTTTCATTTTTTTTTTTCTTTTTTGGGGGTTTCTGCTTTTTTTTTTTTTTTTTGCAGGTCTTCCTAATGTTATATTTTTAGTAAGGAGTATACCATGACGTCGCGCGAGCCCGACCCCTGAAAGAGACAAGCCTAGTGTAAGTGCAAACACAATGTGAGACGGTCTAACCAAAAACAGACAGACAAACAAACAAACAAAGCCTGCACAGACCAAGAAACCCTCCTGCTATTTCCCATTAACCCAGTACAAAAGTGTCAGACCTGTACACACGTCCTCTGGGTCTGGGGGTGTAGCCACTGTAGAAACGGGACCGGGAACTGTAGGAAGATGCCCTGGCTCTGTATCTTGCCCGTGGGAAACCTCTGTCTGTCGTACTGATACCTGGTCTGTTGGTCCTCTTGGGTACGACCTGTTTTCACAGAGACATTCAGATTATTTTTGACACCAAAACAAATTCGAAAATTCAAATTTGAATAATTCTGCCCCCTAATGAAAAGGCTATTTAATTTACATTTAAAGATTCATATTCAAATGTCACCATGGACATGTTACATCTCCTGTCTGCTCAAGGTCCTGACACACTTGTGTGTACCACACCTACATTAGGAGGAGATTAGATTATTTGTATTCTTATTCTACCTAACTGAATGCAAAAATGTAAGATGCTGTCTGGCTGCTAAGGGTCGATATTGAAGCAGAGCAACTGAAAAATGTTTACAGTATTTTGACCAACCGGTCAATCAGATCACTGGAGGTAGAATATAAAACATGAAGCATATGAAGAAAACAAAGTGATCTGCCTACTGACGCAAGTTACTTTAGGAGAGGGTGGAATAGGCTTGTGTACGGCATAGCTGTAAAAGGTCAATTTAGGATGCCTGCTTTGTGACAAATAATTATGTAGCTATGCTATCAACCAACCTGCTGTGCTGCAGTGTTTCTGGAGATGACGTGCAAAAAGGAAACAGCAGGTAGCCACTTAGCATGGCAATAAGCCCTACTCCGTCCTTCAGGAATCAGCTATTTTTTTTTAAACGGACAGTATACCTAAATGTTCAACAAGAGTTTATTTAACAGGGCTGAGCGCTTAACTTGCATTTCTTTGCTTACTGCTTTAATCACAGGAAATCTAAGAATATGTTTCATTCCAAAAACAATAGGCAAAATTTGTAATCAGCACAATATTAATACATTGCACTTGTGTTGAACGAAGGTGAGCACCTACTTAAAAAAGTGATTACTCTCAGTAGAACGAGCTTCTCCCATTTAGCCCTACTATATCGCAGGCAGAAAGTCGGAATAAAAATGCGTTAAACATCTGCTTTTCCAGAGTTTGCCTAAAGAGGCTCCATTCTGCAGTTGCACCAATTTAGCGAGGGGAACTTTTTTTTGGCACAAGGACTATTTTCTCAACTGATGTTGAAAATTGCCGCTTTTAACCAGTCAAAAATATTAAAGTGCTGCATCTTTCCCGAAAACGTTACTTTTAAAAACATTATAATGTGGGTTCAGCATTCTGTTTTTGTAAAGGATACATATTTGCTTTGTACCTTACCTTAATCTGACGTCCTCTAAATAAAGATTCATCCAAGGCCAGTGAAGTTCTGACTGATTCCTTATCAGAAAACTCAATGTAGGCAAACCTGCAGAAGCAAACCTATTGGTTAGACTCATTTACACCGCATATTATTTCCACTTTCAGCTACACTGACCCAATGCCTACCCTTTTGGATGACCAGTGAACTTGTCGCATAGTATGGTAACTCTATTGACGGAACCACATCCATGGAAATGAGCCTCAAGTTCCTCTGCTGTTGCGCCATAATCAACCTGTTTCAATGGAAATGAACAAACACAAGGTATTTTGGGTCTGGTAAGTGCACAAGAATAGAAAGCAACTTGCGTACAGGGATTTAGGAATATGTGCAAAAGCAAACTTGCTAAGGGTCACTTCTCTACACATTCCATTGTACTACAGGTATAGGATCAGTTATCCGGAAACCAGTTATCCAGAAATTTCCGAATTACAGAAGGGCCATCTCCCATAGACTACATTCTCTATAATTATAAAAAAAAACAGTACCTTATACATGATCCAAACTATGATATAATCCTTATTTGAAGCCGAACGAGCCTATTGAATTTATTTCATGTTTACATGATTGACCAAACAGGGTATTCAGTCTGAACGTCAACCGGGATATCATTTGGATGTCTTAAACTGTATGGGGGGGGGGGGTGGAACCAGATATATTTGATATCTTAAAACATCAGGGCACCTGAGCTTTTTCTTTCCAAAGACGTGGCTATCTTCTGCTACTGTGATAGTCAAAGAAACGGTAACACCACAAAATGAAAGTTTTTTATAGTAATGAAACTATCATGTACTGTTTCTGTGCACTGGTAAAACTGATCTGTTTGCTTCAGAAACAATACTATAGTTCATATAAACAAGCTGCTGTGTAGCAATGGCAGAAATTGAAAAAAGACTATTTGGCACAGGTTAAATAGTGGATAACAGGTAACACCATTATGTTCTACAGAGCTTATCTGATATCTGCTGTGTAACTTGAACCTTGGCTTCCTACCATGGCTACACAGCAGCTTATTTATATAAACAATAGTAGTGTTTCTGAAGCAAACCCGTCAATTTTACCAGTGCAGGGCAACACTGCATTACATTTTCATTACTTTAAAACATTTTTTTGATGCCACTGTTCCTTTAAGAGGTACCCTGCATTTTATTCTGCTACAGTAGTATGTATTCAGTAGCAGACTATCCAAAATTGCATACCTGTTCTAATCAATCTCTGCCGAAGACCAGTGCATTAACCATTATTGTGTAGGTAGGTCTTCAGTTAGATGCCTAGTAACCAGGAATGTCTGCAAGGGGACCTCTTATTCCAAGCCAAATTTAGAACTTAAACACAGATATACCAGGTAACCCACGAAAAATGAAGTGCATAAGCCATCCTCAATTTAGCAAGGAAAAGAGGCACTCGTATTTGGTTTGTTTAACCTCAAATTAATAGTAAAATCCTATAGAAAGAGAAAATAGCATTTGTGCAAATGTTCCAGTCAACAACAAAAGGAGCCCTCACAATATTCTTATAACCTGCCTTTAAAAAAAATAAACAAAAAGCAGCAGTACCTTAGATCAGATTCCCTTTACAAATAAACACATATTCAACATGAGCCCAATACATGGAGCTTTAACATCTGCCATTTTGTATTCCTTGCACATGTTACTGCAGTATATCCAGTTTACAATGGACCCCACTGCTAGTTTACTCTTTATCTGTGAGATTATCAAAAAACGAGAGCATACTAAGAAATTTTTTTTTGGTAATAATAAATTCGTAACCTACAGAGCATTTGCTTTTTAGATGGGGTCAGTGAAAGCAAGTCAGAAGAAAGAAAATTATTAACTAAACTATAAAAAAATAAAGTGAAGACCAATTGAAAAGTTGCTTAGAAGGGGCCATTCTATAACTAAAGTGAACTGCCCTTTAAAAGGTGCTAAATTTAAGAAACTAAGTGCCCCAGTACATTTTTTTTTTTTTTTTTTTTTTTTTTAAATGTTAGCACTGCAGAAGCATTGCCAGAAAAAAAATGTTGCCTTACTTACATTTCCTACATAAATTGATCGTGCATCAGCTTCCATCTTCTCCTCAACAGACATGATTACTGGCCCAGCTGCAAGAGAGAGAGAGCAGTGATCAAACTTTCCCCAACATTTCCAGTTGGACAGCTTTGGTTTAGGGTACTCCATAGGACACGTGAGCCGCACACAATATCCAGTACTCTGCCTCAAGATAAAAACCTGAGATCAGATCACATAAAATTTAATATTTTGAACATATATGCATGAACAGAGAGAACAACCATTATCACTTGCATTAATAACCCAGTAACACTTGCATTTTTTTTTTTTTTTTTTTTTAAATACAAGAACCTGCCTGGGGAATTTTGTAAGGAGATTCCTCTATCTTTCTTCTAATCCCTGCTTCCCTTGTATGCACAGTTTAACATTGGACAAGTATACTGTACATATTAAAGCCCATGCATGGCCTCCCTGGGAATAGAAATAAGATAACTGGTATTCCTTAGAAAAGGAGAAAGACCAGTGCCTCCCACCCCCCCGTTCCCACAGAAACAGAGCATCGGCCCAAGGAAAATGTAATGCCCTGGCAGTTGCCTAACATTTTTGCACCCCAAAGATGAGAGTCTGTACTCTGACTGGTAGATATACCAGTTTGGTGAATAGACACTTGGTTTTACACATTTCTATTGAGAATGTAAAGGGGTGGTTCACCTTTAAGGTAACTTTTCGTATGTTATAGAATGGCCAACCCTAGTTACCAGATTGCTTAAGATGCAAATGCTGAATAAAAAGCTAAATAACTCAAAAACCTTTAATAATAAAAAATGAAAACCAATTGTAAAATGTCTCAGAATATCACTCTCTACATCATAATAAAAGTTCTCAAAGGTGAACAACCCCTTAAAAATGCCCTCTTGTTGCTAGTTATATGAACCAATTACCAGGCAGCAATCTGAATGATAGACTAGAAACTAAACAAGAAGGCCTTATAAACCAGCTGTCCAGTTGGTAGAGTAACTGGGTAATGTACTAGTTAAGAGAGACACCGAGCACAGATGCTCAGATATATATCGTTGGTCACTCACCATTGCCTGGAGGGGGGCTCATATTCATTTGTTTTTCTACTTCATTCTGAAGCTCTTTTAACTTCTCAGCTTCCTCCTCCATCTCTCGCACGCGAGCCTTAATGGCTTCAAGCTCCTGCATTGAAGAACATATGATATCCATCCATTACTATGCCCTTAACCCATCTACCTGCAATGAATCAGCATCAGCAGTGTGTCGGGATTAGCAAGCAACTCTAAACACACATTTCGACCTACACAACTCAATTGCACCTCACTCATGTAAATAGCACATGTGAATATATGATCATGGCACACAGGCATTTTGCATCTCTGCACTCAGGTAAAATCACAGCTGAATGTCCCAGAAAAAGTGAAAAGTGGCAGCTGATGGAAAAAAGGTGCTTTGATTGGCTGCGATGAAGCCCTGAGGATATATTGAACGTCCAATCAGATTCACAGCAATAGGCTGATCAGTATACAAATGTGCCATTTTTGGGTTCATTCATAGGCAGTCACACACAGAAGGATGGATTTTTGAGGTGATCTGAATCACCCCAGATGATTTCTCCTGGAGCACTGTTAGTGTTTTTTTTCCAGTGGGAATCCTAACATTAGATTATCAACAAATTTCCATTAATGACTCTGAGACATGTTAATGGGGCCGGGTTGTTGACATGGATATAAGCATCAACATATTACTTTCCAGGTGTCATTTTAAGACTGAACAGATCCTGCTCATTGCACTTAACTCTAAAGGTGGCCATACCTAGGCAGATGCCCCCCCGTGGGGCAAATTTATACGGTGTGACATTACCCATAAATAACATGGCTGCCTTGCTATTGTTCCTATCAACCTGGCTGGCATGCAACCCTGAATGATGGGAACAGCAGAGGTGGAGAAAGTGGAGCTGCTGCTGCTCCTCTTCACTTTCTAATCTGCTAATGTACCATATACTGACTGATATGGTGCATAAACAGAGGAGATCTTCAAACGCAGCCAATCCACAATCAAATATCCATAATACTTCTAATCTTTGTTTTGTATGATTACCTGTAAGTGCGGACCTTTTTTTAAAAAAAAAATGACATCTCTTCTCTTAAAAGGTCACCTACAATCACTGAAGCTGCAGGCTGGCACAGAACAATGTCTGGGTAAAGGAAATATTGCTGACACAGCATAATATGGGCTTGAGTCACTGCCATTTGTTGCGATGTCCCAGCATTGAAGCCATATCTAAGGGTGCCATACACAGGCAGATTAAAGTTGCTGATTCGATCCCTTCAGACCGAGCTTGAAGCTTATCTGCCCATTTATGGGGCCCTCCTATGTGCCTGCCTGATCGATATCAGGCCAAAAAGAAATGCCAAGGTTTAAAAAATTCCATCGGGGCAAATAACAGAATGAGAAAATGTGAAAAGTTCCAACACAAAGCACCCTTCCACACCTGAATGACATTCACCCAGTTAGTTATACATCGCTAAAAACAGTAAGGTGCACCATCCAGCAAAGTTAAAAAGAAACTCAACACAGGCTAAATTTAAACAGTGCATCGGCTCTTCTCGGTTATTGTTTCCTAGAATCCTAGAGATCCTAAAGGAGGCCATAGATGCAAAGATACGCTCGTTTGGCAACATCGAGCAGATCTTTCCCCGATATGCCATTAACAAACATGGCTATATCGGGTGTAATCTGATTGTTCGGCCGAATGATCCGATTACGATGTGCCGTGGGCTCCTGCGGGATCAATCGGGTCAAAATCAAACCTGACCTATCGACCAATCTCCGCCGGACGAAAGATGTCGGCACACACGATCAGGAAATCGTACGAATCCTCGATTTGTACGATAGGATCTGTGTGTCTATGGCCACCTTAAAGCTATAGGTCTGTTAAGGGAGTCCTGCTTCTGACTGGGAACCCACTGAACACCTGCCAATCAGTTAGTGGCTCACAGATAGCCTGCAGACTAGGGAGGGCTGCAGCCTTCTCAGTTATATACAATGGGAGGAGGTCTGCTAATTTGGGATACTCAGCTAAACTACACATGCAGGACTCTAGCCTGGTACATAGCTGCTTTAATAAAGAAGCATTTGCACTAGGAATGAGCTGAATGCCAGACTCAGCAGAATACTTAGTGTTTGGATTTGGTTAGGTGGAACGTTTAAAAGTCATGTCACTTTAAAGGTCTGTAAACTGGCTGTGAACAACTTGCTACAAATGATGCAATTTTCCCTATATCAATATGCAAATTTTTTTTTCCATTTGGCATTCAGCATATAGCAAGAATTATGGATTTAGTGCATTTCTAATTTGCACATAGCCCATTAGCAATTATATTTGAATGCAGCATCTTCCCGGAAATATCAATGCTGTCAGCATCTGCAGAAGAGTTGTCATTGGAGGCCTTTTTGGATCCTTTAGTCGTGGAACACTTTGAATGTTAACTGTACTCAAACATGATATGTTTAAATAGTTATTATGTATGTACAGGTATGAAATCCATTATCCAGAAACCAGATATCCAGAATGCTCCGAATAGACTCCATTATAATAAGATAATCAGAATTTTTTTTTTTTAAGAATGATTTCCTTTTTCCTTGCACTTGATCCCAACTAAGATAGAATTAATCCTTACTGGAGGCAATACCAGCCTACTGGGTTTCTTTAATGTTTACTTGATTTTCTAGTATAATTGAGGTATCAAGATCCAAATTCCATAAAGATCTGGTATCCGAAAAACCCCAGGTCCCGTGCATTCTGGATAACAGGTCCCATACCTGTACTAAAAAATATGCATCCATTGTAAGGGGCTTTCCTGGTTCTATTTCATACAGGGAGACATATCTTTGGCCACCCCGATGTTGGGCCTATGGACAGGCAGCCATCCAGGTCTCTCAGGATTTACCTTTTAATTGAATAAAAGATTGGGGGCTTTATCAGGGAGGTGTTCATACGAGCAACACACACAAGCATGGTAGGCGGGGGGCTGGGCAGCTAATGGTGCAGATGAGAATAAAAGAAAATACAGACAATAGAGCACATGCTGAGGTGCCGGGATGCTCCATATAGTGAGTGCATTTCCGGGTCACAGCTGGATCCAGTGTAAGTCAGGCGTAGGACACGCAATGCTCTCCAGTGTTTGGATGAGAAATATGGATATGAGATAGGGGGAGGTGAATCCTGACACAGATATATTGGGAGCAGGGACCCATCGGTGTAACGGAAAGACAACCTCTTCCTCCGCGCCAGTCCACCCCACCCCAGCCTCGCGGTACGTTTAGGGAACCCCTGATATTCCCGCCCCTCTTACCGGATCCTCTATGGTTTGGTCTCCCGTGAGTTCCCCAGGCTCTTCCTCCTCCAGCTCTTCATCTTCCAGCTCCTCTAAACCACCAGCTCCACCTCCAGAGCCCCCGCGTCCCCCGGATCTTCTGCCTGGAGCAGTTCGGCCCCCAACCCGCCGGTTTCTTCTGCCCTGGGTCAGCAGTTCCAGATCCAAATCTAGCGTGCCGCGGCCCATTGGGTCGTCCTCTCCTGGGTCCTGCCCTCCGCCGCTGGGTCCGGCCCCGCCGCGTAGCCCGTTCTCATAATCTGCCCCACGCAGCGATGCCACCGAGGACACCGCAGCCATCTTGCACTCAGACCGTACGCTTAGCCCTAGGACCAGCCCTTATACAAACGCGATACCTAAGGTAAGCGCTCGGGATTGTCACTCATACAAGGTCTGCAGTGATTGGCACAGCAACCACTTTGTTTCCTCAGGCGCCAGCGGAAAGCCCGGCCCATCCGGTGGAATGGGATTGGTCCATACATTAGTCAGTCATAGGAATAGCGAGTGTGTGTGCCTTGTATATAGCCGGGAGTCTCAAACGCGCCTTTGGTATCAAGGTGGTACCAGCAATAGTCTAAGGGAAACTCCGGGTATGTGGCAGCCGACGTCTCTAAAACTCAGGCCACGTGCTGATAAACGCTCAAATGATATGCACATGGAAAACACGGAAACATCACAGGCCTCTAAAAAAAAAGTGCTTTGCAAATGCATTCATCCCCTTGATTAGTTCTCTGTCAGTCTACTCATTCCAATACTTACACTGATACACATTCTTTTTATCTTAATGTAAAATCATGGAAACATATTTAGTTAATATCATATTGAGAGAAAAAGGATAACTAACTGCCAGGGCTTTTTGGCACCCTAGAGTAGACAAGGGCTTCAATCAGTGCCCCCCCCCCAGTCCTACATTACCATTACCCACCTTACCAGTCATATTGACCCATGTGCCAACAGCCATTATGTTGCCCCATGTACCTGTGCCAGCACCTATCATATTACCCCCATTTGTACCTGTGCCAGCAGCAGCCAATCCCTCATATTGCCCCCAATCAGTACCTGTGCCAGCAGCAGCCAGAAACTCAACAATATTGCCCCCATATATGTACTTGTGCAAGCAGGAGCCAAAAAAAAATCACCATTTTGCCCACAAATGTGTACTTGTGTAAGCAGCTGCCAAGAAGGAGGTGGGGAGTGCCCACAGTACAAATCACAGGCAAAAGAGGGGTTGGAATAGGCGGTTCATAAAAATTTAAAAAATAGTAAAGGGCAAGCAAACCAGGGTTAAAAAAAGAAAACAGCCCCTTTAAAGTGTGCCCTAGGCGGGCACCTACTCTGCCTACCCCAGTTCCGGCCCTGCTAACTGCAATTTGTCTGCAAAAGTATTCAGCCCCAACATTTTAATATAGTTAAAGCAACCCTTTTGCAGCAATAACAACTTGTAATCAAGAATTGCATGAAACAGTACAGTATCTTTGCTTTGCAGAACACCTTGGTAATTTTATGAGTGACCTCACAAGAAGGATGCACTACCTCTACTTCTCTAGATACATTGCACAGTTGTCACTGGATTAGTAGAAGAGTTTAAATGCTGCCGATTTCCAGAACCACCAGTCAGCTGAACGGAAGAAGCTGCTCAGAGGAGTAGTAAAAGTCTATTTGCTCTAGATTTACATATTTATCTCCAGTGCTTAATAAACTCTATGAAACTGGCAGACCTTTTTTTTTTATAAATTTCTTTATTTTCGATTTTCAGGGGTACAAAAAAAAGAAAGGGGAGTTAAGAAAAAATAATAAGGGGGTGATGTGGTTATCCTTACATGTATATACACTTGAACTCTATGTATTACATATTTCTGAACCTGTATTTTATAGAATGCCTAGACAGTATGCTTATAAGCAAATTATTAAGCACGTTATTAATAGAGGGCAAAATATATAGTGAGAATTCAAAAGCATGTACCTATAGCTTATCAAATCTTCATTGCTTATCTACCACAGAAATCCTTCAAATATTTATGCCAGGGTGACCATATTTCCCAGTACCTCTTACTTTTATTCTGCGAAATATGTGTTAGTTCCTCTAGTAAACTAATTTCTCTTACAGCCCTCATCCAGTCCTCATATGACGGGGGAAGTTCAGACTTCCAGTTCCTCGGGATCAATGATTTTGCCATCTGAATTAAATGGAAGGTAAGCGGGTCTTCTAACATTGTTTGTTTTTCTTTGTTTATATATAACATGATCATTATACTATCTTCCCTCTGGATTTTTATACCTGTAATACTATATATACTTTCTAATATCCGTTTCCAGTAAGCGTCCAATAGAGGGCACGTAACCCAAATATGTAGGTGGTTCCCCACCGATTTTTTACACCTCCAGCATAGATCCGATGATTGGGGGAACATTTTGCTAATTTTACTAGGTGTATAATGCCACCTGGTTACCAGTTTATATACTGCTTCCTGTGTTTTTGAAACCTTCGACATCTTATTATTGTATTTGAATATTTTGTCCCATTCTAGTTCTGTGGCTATAGCTCCCAGTTCTTTCTCCCATTCTCGACTGAATACTTTAAAATTATGGTTTTCTCGAGTTATTAATAGGTTATAAATTTTTGCTAGGGGTTTCCCAGTCTCCAATTCCTTCTCCATGAGCTGCTCCCATTGGGTGAGGGGTCTATCCCAAGTATGCTTCTCTAGTTTGTTAATATAATGTGCTAGTTGGTTGTATCTCCACTGGTCTCCCAAATGAAAGCCCCACCGTTCTTGTATTTCAGAAAGAGATATCGCTTTCCCAAACCTAATAAATTCTCCCATTCTAGTCAAATTTGCATCCTTTCTCCCCCATCTCTCAAAGGCCCCCTTTTCCAAGCTCGGGGGAAAGTTCCGATTGCCTATTAATGGCTGGAGTATATATGGCCTCTCTGTCAGCTTCAGGCTCTGCTTATTTTTATGCCATGTTTTAAGGGTCGGAGTGATTAATGAGTGCGGTTCCTGTGCCAGCTTAGTCTTTCTACCACAGTCTTCCCATAATGCACATTCCAATGGGGTATTTCCCCAACTTTGTTCTAATACACACCAATCCTTATTTTCCCCACTCTTCCTTGCCCACCCTAATATCCGTACCAAGTGGATAGCCACATAATACAGATATGGGTCCGGTACTTTCAGTCCCCCCTTTTCCTTCGGGGCCGTTAATAAGTCATATTTTAATCTCGGTTTCCTGCCATTCCAAATGAATCTAGAAAACATAGATTTAATTGCCAGGAAAAAGGAGTCAGGTATTTCCACCGGGAGCACCTGGAGTAGATACAATGCTTTTGGCATCAGTACCATTTTTATGGCTTGAATTCTACCTAACCAAGATATTTTAATATTTTTCCAATTATCTATTGTATGTTGCAAAGCATTTAATAAAGGTATATAGTTATCTATATATGCTCTATCCAACTCTCCACTCAACTTCACTCCCAAATATTTTATTGAATTCTTTGCCCATTTAAATGGGAAGTTTTGTATAGTCTGTTGTACTGTTTTATCATCTAGATTAATGTTTAGAATCTCTGATTTGGTGTAATTTATCTTGAAGTTGGAAAACTCTCCAAAAGTTTTCAATAATTTCACTAAGTTTGGGAAAGTTATCAGAGGGTTAGTAATATACATTAACAGATCATCCGCAAAAGCAGCATTTTTATATTCCTTTCCCTCAATGCTTATCCCACTTATATCCGGATTATTCCTAATATGTGCCAGTAGAATTTCCATAATTAATAGGAATAAAGTTGGGGACAGTGGGCATCCTTGTCTCGTCCCATTAAATATCTGTACACTTTGCGAGAGTATGCCATTAATTTTGATTTTCGCTGATGGTTTGTCATATAGGGCCAATATCCTCTCCTTCATTTTATTTTTTATCCCGAAGGTAGTTAATGTTTTCTCTAGAAACGGCCACGCGATTCTATCAAATGCTTTCTCTGCATCCATTGTGAGCAAGCAGGAAGGGATTTGTAATTTACGTGCATAATGGATTATCGAAATTGTTTTTGCAATATTATCTTTTGCCTCTCTCCTAGGTACAAAACCCGTTTGATCTTCATGGATAATATACGGTAAGTACTTTTTAATTCTTTTCCCTAGTATGTTTGCATATATTTTCATATCTATGTTTATTAATGATATCGGCCTATAGCTTGAACATAAGGTTGGATCTTTATCCATTTTGGGTATTATTGTAATCTGGGCTTCTTGTGCCTGCTTATAAAATCTCTCTCCCTCTGAAATACTATTGAAATATAGATGTAATATCGGGGTTAGCTCGGGTTTAAACATTTTATAAAATGTAGCTATATAACCGTCCGGACCTGGACTTTTCCCATTTTTTAGCTCATCTATCCCCTCCTCTATTTCCTTTAAAGTGATTGCTAGTTCCATCTCTTGGGCTTGTTCTTCAGTTAGTGATTTTACTTTAGCTCCTTTTATAAACTGCTCCATTTGCCTTTCCTTTTGTTCAGATATTTTATCGTTTTTAATTTTATATAACGCTTGATAATAGTCTTTAAAAGTTTCTGCTATCCCTATGGTGTCATAGTGGGTAACATTTTGGCTATTTTTAATTGCAATTATATTATTCTGACCTTGTATCTTTTTTAAAATTCTCGCAAAGTATTTATTCCCCTTGTCCCCAAATTCATATGCATTTTGTTTAGTTCTAATATAGGCTTTATGTAATTTATGGTCTAATACTTTCTTAAGCTGATCTCTTTTAATCTCCAATTTCTGAAAAGTTTTTATAGCTATTGTTTCTTTGTGTGCCAATTCTAATTGTGCAATTTCATCCATTAAGTTATTAACTTCCTTTTCTCTCTTTCTTTTTAGGCTTGTCCCCAAGGCGATTAATCTTCCCCTTAAAACGCATTTGACTGTCTCCCATAATGTTCTTGGGGCTATTTCCACCGTATCATTTTCTTTTATTATTTGTGTTAACCATTCACGAATTGTATCTTTGTTTTCCCTATTATGTAATAAATACTCGTTTAGTCTCCAATTAAATTGTGTTCTACACGCCCCCGGTATTGTATATTTAACTACTAATGGTGCGTGATCTGAAACTATTGTTGTGCCTATAGTTGCCTGCTGAAACAGATGTGCCCACTGTTGTGATACCATTATGTAATCTATTCTCGAATAAATTTGATATTGTTTAGAGAAATATGTGTAGTCTTTTTCCGCCGGATTCAGTGCCCTCCATATATCCACCATGTGCATTTCTGCAAGTTTTCTTTTTATATCTTTCAGGTTCTTATATGACAGATATGTTTTACCTGTAGATGAATCTAACAGTGGATTTAAAGTTACGTTAAGATCGCCTCCAATTATTATTAATCCTTCACTATAATCTTCTAATACCTGCAGGAAATGTTGGAGAAATTTATTTTGATTTGTGTTTGGGACATAGACGTTCGCTAATGTACAATATTGATTGGATAGTTTACCCTTAACAATTACATATCGACCCTCTTTATCTATTTTATAGTCTAACGCGTCGAATGGTGTGTCCTTATGTATTAATGTCATAACCCCTGTTGCCTTCTTAATTGGGTTATTACTCAAAAATATTTTAGGGTATTCCTTGACCTTCAAACCCGGGACATGCTCCTGTTTAAAGTGTGTCTCCTGAAGCATAACTATTTGTGCTTTACTTTTCCGGCATTCATAGAGCACCTTTGCTCTCTTAACTGGCTCATTGATCCCATTTACATTGAACGATAGTATATTACACTCCATTGTATATTTTCAGGACATTTTCCCATTTTGTCTTACCAATAACCAAAAGTTCCAATCTACGTTGGTATGTATAGGTATAGTACTTTTGTCTTACCCAATCTGTAAGGTCACCTTTCACATATATACATATCTCGGTACAGTTACCACCCAGAACAAAGCCCCCACAGTACATCATGCAGTGCACCATAAAATACCCTTGTCTTACCCAGTCTGTAGGGTCGCTTTTCACATATATACATAGCTCGATACTGTTGTAACCCAAAAAAAAAAACCCGACAATACATCATATAATATATCATATCACATATTTCAGTCTTGCTACGTAACCACATCATAAACAAAAAAAGAGAAGGGAAAAAAAGGGAAAAAAAGGGAAAAAATAACAGCCGTCTCAGCTTCTTCAGGTATCCGCCCTGGCTCTGAGAGATGTGTACTACGGCTCGGGTGGCATTGCCACAATTTTGGGGGAATGGATATAAAGCTAGCAGCATGGGTCTTCAATCCAGTGGGCTACTATGGGAATCGCCCGACCCTTAAGATTTTCCTCCCCTGTATACTTAAACCCTGCGTTATTATTGCTGCTGTTCTCTTTTTTTTTTTTTTTTTTTTTTTTTTTTTCCTCCTGTATATCGTCACATAATCTGATTTAGTTATGCTACAGAATCATTAAACAAAAATAATGTTTAAGATATTGCTCCAATATTGCCTCATACCAGAGATTATACTTTAGTTATGTAAAACATTCAAATAGCAAATTTTATACGTTACCCATCCAGGGGTTCATATCATCTATTACGACTATCTGCTAACCAAAGTCCTCAAGGTCTCTTATTTGTCTTAGAGTCCATCTTGTAGCGTGGAGTCTTTAATCTCTTTTGCTTTTCCTTTCTTCATATTAATATTCTTTGGGACTCTGCTTTCTGACCACTCTTTTCCTTGTTCCATCATTAAGTCTGCTTTAGTTCTGTATTCGTCTGGCCAGTCTGGTATCTCTATCGCTGGCAGGTGCAGTTTCTTCAGGAAGTTTCCTAGATCTTTCTCTGAGCGTAATATTGCTGTATTTCCGTCTTTGTGAACAGAGAGTGAGAATGGAAAGCCCCATCTATATAGTATCTTTTTCTCCCTCAGCAGATCTGTCAATGGCTTCAGCGCTTTCCTTTTTCTCAGGGTGATTCTTGACAAATCTTGGAAGAAGGTCAAAGTGTTTTCTTCATATATTATATTTTCTACTTCTTTAGCTTTTTGTAAGATCTCCTCTTTCACCGCAAAACTATGTAGTCGGCATATTATATCTCTAGGTGCCTCCAGGGGGACCATCTTTGGCTTCATCAGCCGGTGTGCTCTTTCTATCTGGATTTCCATCGTCTTCTCTTTCACCTTTTCCTTGTTTAAGATGTTATTAAATATTTGCTGTAGAAAGGTTTTTATATCTTCTTTTAGTATGGTTTCTGGGACACCTCTGATTCTTATATTCTTCCTTCTGCTCCGATTCTCTTGGTCTTCCATCTGTCTCATTAAGTCTAAGATCAGATTTTCCTGCTGTTGTAATTTCCCATAAATAACCTTTTGATTTTGCTGGAGATTGCTTGTTTGGCGCTCTACTTCCTCCGTGCGCGTCACCATGTCTGCAAACTCTTTTTTAAGACCCGAGATATCTTCCCTTATAGATGTAGTTACTTCTTGGAGCATTTCTTTAATTTCCGATTTTGAGGGTAGTTTGGCTAATTGAGCAAGGAGAGCTGTGTTCTCCCCTCCTTCTTCTCCCTCGCTTTCAGACTCCTCAGAGTCCCTTTCCGTCGCCTCTCTTCTTGCCCCTTTTCCCATCGATTTCTTAGACACATCGTCTCTGCCCATGCTATTTCTCCTAAACATTGGGGCAATATCTCGTGGAGTAGACTGTAAATTGCGCAATGAAGTATTCTCTTTTTCTTTGTTTCTGTCTTTTGTTTTCTCCTTTGTGCCGGTCTCGTTGCCACCTTTTTGGGGTCTCCCCATATTTATCCTTCAAAAAGACACTTAAGGAGCTGGCACTGAATGGTTAAGGTAAATCACATTGAGATGAAAGTGTTTACAGCATTTGCCTTAGTATAGTTCAATTCAGATCCAGAGGCCCCTTTAAATTGGATATACAGGAAGCGATGTGGGGGCTATCTAGCAGCTTTCAACAACTTCTCTTTTCAGAAGTTCCTCCCATCACCCAAATTGTGATATAGAGATTATAACAATAGTGTTCCAGCGAGTAGGAATTAAAGGATGTCTTTATCCCTCCTCAGAAAAAAAAGCAGTTCTCGCAACAACAGTGTCTGCTTATGGTTAGTCTCTTTACATTCTACAGATGTTCACCAATTGTTGCTTGGTATACATGGGTTCTGTGTCAAAGTCCAGTATCTGCAATGTATATGTGCAAATATCTTATGATTTTTTAAACAGCTTCCGCTTCTAGGTACTCTTCCAGGGGCCAATAGGGAGTTCTAAGCAGGTATAGTGTTACATATATCAATCCAGGTTATATAGTATACATTATGTTTGGCTTATATAGTATACATTATGTTTGGCTTACATACGAAGCGTCTGGCAGTCTCCTGCCAGTCCCCTTTGGACGCGCTTCTCCCTTCTTGCCCTCTCAGGCCCTCCAGCTTATGTCCAATCCGGTCCCTTTTGCCCTCCAGGTAATGGGAACAGGGGGTGCGCTGGTCCCACTGTCTTCCCACCGTCGCAGGGTTCCTCCGGCTGCCTGATTAGCTAGTGGAAGCTCCTCACCTTGCTCCTCACCTTGCTGCCTTTATCGAGCGCCTGCCCATCTGTTGCAGCCGTGGTTTTCCACAGACTTTCGGCGGTTAGCCGACTCCTCCTATGTGCTCCCTGACGGCTTCCGTACCGCTCGTCTCTTCCTCCACCTCCTCCTTGCACACGCTGCCGACCGGCTACTTGCGGTCACAAATTACCGCTGAGGATAGGCGGGTGGTAGCTCGGAGCCGGCTGCTCCGAATATCGCTACGTGAGCGATTCAGCTTTCGCGTCTGTGGGGCGTATGGGGGGCCACAGGTTCTTAATAAAATTACCCCGGTATGCTTATTCCCTATTTATTCCCTCTGCATCCACGCGGGTCGGGTGTAGCGCCTGGAGTTCCAGCTCTCAGAGCTCCGCCATGCTGCTTGCTCGGCTCCTCCCCTCTCCTTACGAAACTGGCAGACCTTTATTCAAGGTTCCGTTTTTGGGAAGTTGGGCCACAATATATCATCAAACAGGCCACTGTTCCAGTCTAAGGGGCAGATTCACCAAGGGTCGAATTTCGAAGTAAAAAATACTTCGAAATTCGACCCTCGAATTGAAATCCTTCGACTTTGATGATTTAGCGCTAAACGTTCGTTCGATCGATCGAAGGATTTTTCGTTCGATCGAACGATTAAATCCTTCGAATCGAACGATTCGAAGGATTTTAATCCAACGATCGAAGGAAAATCCTTCGATCAAAAAAAGTTTAGCAAGCCTATGGGGACCTTCCCCATAGGCTAACATTGACTTCGGTAGCTTTTATCTGCCGAAGTAGGGGGTCGAAGTTTTTTTTAAAGGGAAAGTACTTTGACTATCGAATGGTCGAATAGTCGAACGATTTTTCGTTCGAATCGAAGTCGAAGGTCGAAGTAGCCCATTCGATGGTCGAAGTACGCAAAAAATACTTCGAAATTCGAAGTATTTTTCATTCGAATCCTTCACTCAAGCTTAGTGAATCGGCCCCTTAGTGTGAAAAAAGTAGTGTTCTGGCTATTATGTTAGACATCCAGTCACTCCAGGCTTTAAACATTACATTTTTTGGCTAACTAACTATATTAGACACATTTTGTATTTTGCACAGCCTATTTACCCAGCTTTTATTTTTTATACTGAACAATTCCTTTAAGGGGACCATTACTGCTAAATCTCACCCCAACTTTGCCACTACTGCTCTCATCAATGGCTGGTTGGGCAGCCTTGTGCTTTTATATGGCTATGGAAATCCCATGTGACTTAGAATATTTTTTTTATAAGTTACAGTAGGGCGTTTATTATACACTATATTATGAACCTTAATCTGGACCGGCTAAGACACATAAGTGTACCATTACGCTCTACAGAGATATGAGCACATTTTTATGTGTCCATATTTTCACATTTATAAGGAACAGTAAAATTACCTCTTAAAGGGGTCCTGTCATCCACACAAAAAAGTATGATAAAAGTCCTGTGCAAATTAAATTGCATTTTTTTTTATTAAAGCATCCATACCTGTTATAAATGTATTTAAAAATCTGAGCTGTCAATCATATATTGCCTGCCTTGCCTCTATGCCTGAACCATAAGGGCTCTTACACATGAGCGTTCTGACCTGCGCTCCCCTGCGTTCCGTTTTTTGGCCGCAGGGGAGCGCAGGAATAGACGCAAGTCATTATTTCAAATGGGGCTGTACTCACTCAGGCGCATGTAGGCGCCGAACGCAGGTTCAGACGCAACATGCATTTTTCCTGCGTTCGGCGCCTACACGCGCCTGAGTGAGTACAGCCCCATTTCAAATAATGACTTGCGTCTATTCCTGCGCTCCCCTGCGGCTGAACGCCAAAAAACGGAACGCAGGGGAGCGCAGGTCAGAACGCTCATGTGTAAGAGCCCTAAAGGTGGGGCAGACAATTAATTTCACTTTCCATTCAGCACTTCCTAGATGTTACTGCCCTCCTCATGTTCTAGAACAATGTAGCCAGTGCATGGGCATCAGGTCTCCCATTCTGGTGCACGTTTTACACATTTCTTTGGTGTTACTGTCCCTCTAAGAACAGTATCCACAAAATGGAGCCTGCCTGCATGCCGTCATTGTGAATTCCAAGACTAAAGGAAACAAGATGTACATAATTTATATAGTTTATGTGAAGTTTATTTTGATCAACTAACATGATGGAAAAGGATTTGAAATAGTTTTTTAGGGTGACAGGTCTCCTTGCAAATGGAGAAGTACCAACCTGAAGTGAATCTGGGACACACCCTTTTTTTCTCTTTAGAAAACTTTTTAGTTAACCTATTTTCTCTCTTATTGCATAGAAAAATATAGAATTGTTTACACATGTATATTAGTCTCCTAAATCTGCTTTAATACCTCTTATGTCCTTGTTTCTGCTGAACATTCTGTTGTACAATTGAACAGAATCCAAATTCAAGTTCATGTGACTTTAAAGCTCCGAAAACAGTCAGCAACAATTTCTTGATATCAATTGATGATTTTAATTGGGCTGAATCTTTTATGGAGCTCCTTTCCCCCCCCCCTCTCCTGGAAGTTTTTTTGATGTTTTTTTTTTTCTGGAAAAACACGGAGCTCAATGACACAAAACATGCAGCCAAAGCTACACTGGAATAGTTTATAGCCCAGAACATACATGTCTGTCTGTCTGTCTGTCTGTCTGTCTGTCTGTCTGTCTGTCTGTCTGTCTGTCTGTCTGTCTGTCTGTCTGTCTGTCTGTCTGTCTGGTCTGTCTGTCTGTCTGTCTGTCTGTCTGTCTGTCTGTCTGTCTGTCTGTCTGTCTGTCTGTCTGTCTGTCTGTCTGTCTGTCTGTCTGTCTGTCTGTCTGTCTGTCTGTCTGTCTGTCTGTCTGTCTGTCCCCACACCACCTTAATCCCATGGAGAATATGTAGCAAGAGTTGCAAATTACTGTTCACAATGATCCCCATAAAAAGAGACAATAAATAACTTCCTAACCAAAAAAGGCAAAAACAGCAGGATGACTTACCCCAAAAAAAACTTGCAACTGCTGTAATTGCAGCCAAAGGTGGTTCTACCAAGTACTCAGGGCTGAATACTAATGCAACACAGAAAACTATGTAAAGAATTCTGTTTTTTTTTTTAAAGAACCATTTTATGCAACTGGCAGTTATTAAACAGAAAATTACACAGTGCCATTTAAGCCAGTGTAATACACTGAAAATTATAATTCAATTAAATAATTAAATTAGATTTAAACAAATGAATCCAATATGCCCTTGATAAAGAAAAACATCACAAATCTAAAAAAAATATCCAATTCTTGTTTTACAGGAATGATTCAAAACATAGTAAAGAGGCAGATTTATCAAAATGATTAGAGCGTGTCTCAGAAAAACATACCCACATTCTAATTATTCCAATTAGATTAGAAGTGTATTTATCAGTGGGTGAAAGGAGTTTACTATGTGATAAATACACTTTTAAAAATCCCATAGGAATAAATAGAAATTCTGTGTTGTTTTTTTGTGGTGAGCTCTAATCTTACATTTTGATAGTGTGAGAGCAGAGCTGGTACTAAACCACGTCTCTTCCAAAACCTGCAGACCTACTATATTAAAAGGAAACTGTACCAAAGGATTTGAGGTTCAAACAGTTGGGATATACCTATATTTTTGTGAACAAGACATAACTCATCACCTTTGTATTGGTTTCTATTGTAGTGGCAGAGATGCTACAATGAATATACATCATGCTTATTTTAAAGGAGAACAAAATACTTTGACTGACTTTAAAAGTGACCCCCACTTCCAAATCACACTGAATGCTCACCTTCAGTGGTCCCTTTTCCTTGTACCCAAGCTGACAAAGCCAAGTAGAGCAAAGGAGCTGGTAGCTGCCATGTCAATAGAGTGTGTAGGCTCCCTTAATCGCCAACTGGAAAACAGGACCCAATAGGTTTACAGTGTCCATGCTCTTGGCTGGCAATCAAAGCATGTGAGCCAGCACATTGGATGTGACACAGCCAGACATGGCAGCCACCAACTCCACCAAGGCAAAGGAGCAGTTCTGTTTGAGAGGGGGCACTTTGCAAGAGGGTGGGGCACTTTTAAAAAGTACCGGGTGGGTTATATACAGTACATTGCAATAGTAGTTATTGTGGTCAAACCATTTCTAATGGAGTAGGAATACAGAGTTGCAGGGAATACATGTGGCTGAAAAATAAAAAAAAGTGCAGCAGCCAATAGGGTTACACAAATAACATCTATGAGGTTATTACCATGAAAGCCAAACTGACCATCAGCCGTAAAGAGGGTTACAGAGAGCTACAGCTGTTGACCAATAACTAGGACTAATTTATAGCAAGTTTCATATATGTATAGATAATAAGTATAATCCATGTGAAATGAATGAGAAAAGTCTCCTCAGACAGGAATCTTTAATGCACAATGAGAACTTTACCAGACCCTTCCTTTAGTGTTCTATACAGAGGAAATACAAAACACAATCATTTCTGAAAGAGGCTGTGTTGAGTTGTGCGTCCCACCCTATTCTCTCAAAGCTCACTCTACTTGGGTGGGTTCCATTGCCATGTCGGTCCATGTGTGAAGCAGGCTCCTCTTCATCTGCATTTATTCCAAGAGGTGAATGACAACACATCAGGATGTTTGGGAAGGAGAGCAGTATTTGCTCCTCTCCCTGCAGAGATAATGACACTTTGGAGACAGCAGCAAGTCCAGAAATATGAGGAATGATGATCATTATCTGGGGAAAAATCAAGGCTTTGCTAATTGACTTTGTAATCAACCTAATTTGGGAGAGTGATAGATCACTCAGAGAAGTGTGCAGCAACTCTCTGGCAGAACTTCTGAAAGAGAGCTAGAGGAATACACATGCAAATCATACATTAGCAAAAAATAAGGTCACATCTCTAGTGGCAAGCGAGCCATATCCAATAGACAAACTGTTTTACTCTCTGCAAACAAGTAGTCACCTGGTTGGGCTACCAGAGAGAAGGCTTTATGGCAACTCCTACTTCATCAGGAGTTTGTACATAGCATCACAAGCCAACAGAAAAGTGATAAATATCAGCATTGTTGACAGAATCATTGAATCCAAGCACAATGCACCCACACATTTTAAAGTTACTGCTCCCATATCCAAACAGAGCAATACCAACAAACACAACAGTCACGCTGTAACAAAGACACAGTAAACATTACACATACCAGAGACATAAATTCTGCATAGACCAACAGGCATAAGAGAAAAGAAGTTTGGACGAAATATAAATGCTGAACAGGGAAAGCGGCACAGGCAATCAAACTAATTAAGCACGCTGCACATTTAAAAACAGTCTGTGAGGCTCACAAACACAAAGCACACACACACACCTTCACAAATACATCACTCAGACTATAACAAAATAAGATTAACAAAAAGACAGATAGCTGAAACTCAAATTAACACTCATGAGCACACACACCTCCTTCGCACTGTATCAGTTAATTCTTAGTGTCTATTACTTGTCTGGTTTCTAAGTCTCTATCACTTGCTGGCAAACAAGGCTCCTACTGTCATCAAAGCACCCAGAGCTACCGCTCCAGTTAAGACAGTCTTCAGTGATGCCCAATTCCCCTCACGTTGCCTCCTGGCTTCTTCTATGGCACCATCCCCATATAGAGTTAGAAATCCATTCTGAGTGAGTGAGAAAACAAAACAATCACTACTGTGTAAGGGACGCTCAGAAGTCAGGATAGTAAGAGCATGCACTGCATTGTAAAGAGGAGTTTACTTTAGGTCCAAGAGTGGAACAAAGGTGGTAAGAAAAGAAGAAAAAAAAAAGTGTAAGTATTCACGTTTAACTGTACAGAAATTGAGATAAACTTGAAGACAAAATCGGCAAGCACTCCATGGTCCTCTCGTGTATAAAAACAAACTTTATTTCAACAAGTTAATATGAAACATGTCAGGACGTTTGATGTTTTAACTTAACTTGCTGAAATAAAGTTTATTGTTCTTATAATACACAAAAGCCATGAATATCCTGTAAATTATATCCTTATAAACGGTGAGTAGTGATGTCATCAGTTATAAACGGTGAGTAGTGATGTCATTTCTGTCACATGACTCACTAAAATTTGTGTATTATAATAAATAAAGTACCCCCAGTTGTAAAATATGAGGATATTAGAAGTTACCTCGGAGTTCCATGACCTGTATAAAAACACTCGGCCTTCGGCCTCGTGTTTTTATATGGTCATGAAACTCCTCGGTAACTTATAATATCCTTATATTTTACAAGAGGGGGTACTTTATTCACTATATACACAACTAGACCCGAGCCACTTTTCGGTGAGTACGTTCCCCTTCACTACCATCATGCAGTTTAAACATCAGTGAACCCATAAGCGTGGGACCTGGGGTTTATACACCCGGGACTGGGGGGGGGAGCGAGATACGCAAATTTTTGGGGGCAGTTATCGCTATGTTATGACCAGTTAGGAGGACTCCGTTTTATAGATTATAAAGAGTTTATTAATAGCGATTGACACCCTCATAAAAGGAATAACGTTGAGAAAGCTTGTTTTATTGTACTTCTAAGAAACTGTACAGAAAGACCATAATGCTTACCCAGCCTCCATTGCTCTGAATCCAGCCTCTCAGGTTTGTCTCCAGATATGTCACCATCCAGTCTTGAATCCGTGGCAGAAGAGGGGACATCTCCTTGTTGACACTCTCAGCACACAGTGCGGCACCAAAAACAAAAAATGCAACTATACGCCCCCAATTCACCCCTCCTTGGAACAGGCTACCTGCTACTTCAGCAAATCGTGCATATGCTGTGCCGGGGGTCACGTGGATCTGTGTGGAGATCTCACTGAATGCTTGTCTGAATCGCTCCTCAAATTCATCCCCTGCAGCACGCATAGCTGAATGCAAAGCACAGGATGCTGGTCCTGCAGGCTCTGGAACAAGACTACGTTGGCATAACTTGTACCGCACAAAATCCTCCACCAAAGCCCGGGCTCCTAGGTCAGACTGCGCCATCCAGCCTTGCTCTGCAACAAACACATAGGGCTCATATAAGTTAAAATATCAGACAGATACCAGCATAAAAAGTTAAAAGGAAACATTTGGTTTTGTTAACATAGCTCTGACTGTCAGAATACTTTACCAATATGGTTCAAGAAATTAATTTCAACTTTGAATATTTAGGGGGTTATTTACTAAACCACAATTTTCCGTGTGAAAAAAACCCGTATTTAAATTTATTATACCCCAAAGCTGCAAAAGGTCAGAATCCAAAAATCTGCCATCTCAAACCTATCAAGGTCATTTATAAATCAATGGGAGATGTACCTTATACAATTCGTAGATATCGTGATGTGCGCTGGGTTTCGTCCGATAATCTGAAACATTTGAGCAGGCAATAACCAGGAAAAAAAAATGTTTTTTTCCCAAGCCAACTTTTTCCAAGATGTAAAAAAGATAAAATCTAGCTTAATTTAATAAAAATTAAATAAATTCGAGTTTCAGTAAATAACCCCCTAAGAGCTGCAGGTTATACGTTTCACATATACTTGGCACTCAAGTAAAAGTAACAGGATTAGTCTTTCTTTCAATACACTAATTGGTCAGATTTCATGCTGGAGGCATTTACTGGTCATCTGTTTAAAATCAAATTGATTGATCTTATTGATTACTGCTTCTGGGCAAACGTCATGCCTTTTATTACATTTCAGGGATAGAATCACTCTACAGGTAATATCACCACCACCTTTATGTGCAACATTGATTCATTTGGCAATAGCACATTAGGAATCGTGACTGCAACAAATTTTTTTAAATTAAACTTTCTAACCATAACGCTGCCCACTTAAAACAAACATTTAGCTTTACCTTTATCACTGCATTCATTTCCATTGAGAAAACTGAAGCAGTAAAAATGCCATTAATATAACACATTATCATTAGACAGCAATTGTGACTTCTAAACTTGCATGCAACGACCTGAGAAAAATTGTTAAAGGAGAAACAAACCCATAGTAAAAAAAAACCCTACCCCCCTACCCTACAAAGACCCCCCTCCCTCCTTCCCCCCAGCCTAGCTGCTACCGGTTTGCGCAGTTGGAGCGATCTTCTGTTTCGTGGCAACTGTGCATGTGCTGAAAATCGCGAAATTGCCTAAGTGCCAGTCTTATTTTGAAGTTTAACAAAGAGGCCAAAGAGGATGCCATGAACTCTGCTGGACATAATCTGCACGGAGGGGTAAGTAAAGAGTTAGGGGCAAAGCAGTAGCAGCTAGGCTGGGGGGGGAGGAGGGAGAGTTTTTTTTATTAAAGGAAAACTATACCCCCAAAATGAACACTTAAGCAAACAGTTCATATCATATTAAGTGGCATATTAAAGAATCTTACCAAACTGGAATATATATTTAAGTAAATATTTACCTTTTACATCTCTTGCCTTGAGCCACCATTTCATGATGGTCTCTGTGCTGTCTCAGATCACCTGACCAGAAATACTACAACGCTAACAGGAAGAAGTGTAGAAGCAAAAGACACAACTCTGTCTGTTAATTGGCTCATGTGACCTAACATGTATGGTTTGTTGGTATGTTTGTGAGTACAGTGAATCCTACAATCCCAGGGGGGGGCCCTTATTTTTTAAAATGGCAATTTTCTATTTATGATTACCCAATGGCACATACTACTAGAAAAGTATATTATTATGAAAATGGTTTATTTACATGAAGCAGGATTTTGCATATGAGCTGTTTTATGCAATATCTTTTTATAGAGACCTACATTGTTTGGGGGGTATAGTTTTCCTTAAAGGGTTTGTTTCTGCTTTAAGGAACCCTGATCTAAAAAATCTTGCTGCATGCAGTTTGCAACAAAGTAAAAATCATTACTATGCAGTAATTTCTTTCTAAAAAAAATTGTATTCCTATGTTGAATGACACATTTTACACAATATAATAACCCCTTGGTTTATATAAATACATCTTTGTTTTTACTACATAGGGGAAAAAAAAATTCTGCAAAAGAAAGACCAAAAGATTTAACGGTCAACTCTAGTCACAGCCTTTTAAGGAATCCTAGCACCCCCTTACCTTAAACACCCACAAATGTCAGCAATTTGTCTGGTTTATTTCCACAATACTTTCTTTATAAACCCTACTTGCCAAATATGGTGATTTCCCTTCCCTTCTTATTTCCTTCCATGTCCAGCTGTTCTGGATCACAGACATGAGCAGTAAGCCATCATGCATGCTCAATAAGCTTCATCTGCACCCAGTTTTTCCCTTGACATGCTAAATTAACATTAGGGTAGGCTCCATATGAGGTACATGTGCTGTAGTGATGGGAAGGATGCAGAGCCTTAAGACGTCAAGTTTGCACCATGGGACCACATAACATGCAATCTACAACAAAATGGTAGGCATTTATTTAAAAAAAATAAAATATATATATATTACACTAACCAAGAGTCAGATAATTTTCTTGCTCTTTAAAGGAGAAGGAAAGTAATTTGGCACATGGAGGTGTCGAATGTTAGGCACCCCCAAGTGACTGTATTTACTTACCCAAGACCCGGCCCAGCGTTTTTCCAGCAAGCACCACGGAGTGATCCTTTTCCTGCACCAGCCTGGGGTGTTGTAAGTAAATATAATCACTTGGGTGCTTAACATTTGGCACCCCAAGTGCCAAATGCCTTTCTTTCTTCTTTAAAGGGTACCTGCCACTATAAGAAATAATTCCAAATCCTATTTTATGATGTTAGCCAAGCAAGCAAATGCAAGTATAGTGGAGGGGCAACTGAGATTTTAAGTTTATAAAAAAAGAAAATGTGGTTCATGTTTAATTATAAAATTGCTTTTATTATACAGCTTTTTATGTCTGTGAGTGAGACGTCCCCTTTAATAAAAGAAAGGAAATAAACAGACAAGTGCTTCCTCAAGGGGTACCGTAAACTCCTTTGAAACAGGTAAAATTTCAACAGAGCAACCCTTAAGACTGTAAAGGTTTAATCATCACTATAATTAAACAAAGGTTATCCCATATTATTTTCTGCCTGTTTTTCTGCGGAGAAGTATAGGCCGACACGGCAGCATTTATTGGTCCATGTATAGCCACCAGTGATAAATCGGCTCTTCCTCGGGTGACTAATATCCCTGAACTGCCTCTCGCCGGGCGGGATGGCATTCGGGGGAAACTTCATTTTCCGAAGTCGCATGAAATTTCCTCGTGAGGCAACTTAAGAAAACAAAGCACACCGACTGCTGCTGGGGAGGGGGGGGAGTGGGTGATATCACTCCAACTTGCAGTACAGCAGTAAAGAGTGATTGAAGTTTATCAGAGCACAAGTCACATGACTTGGGGCAGCTGGGAAATTGACAATATGTCTAGCCCCATGTCAGATTTCAAAATTGAATATAAAAAAATCTGTTTGCTCTTTTGAGAAATGGATTTCAGTGCAGAATTTTGCTGGAGCAGCACTATGAACTGATTCATTTTGAAGAAAAAAAAAAATTCCCATGACAGTATCCCTTTAAATACTGATATCAATGTCTTTAAAGGGACATTTTACCTTTATTTTTAAATTTTCCCTGTAGTTTTCTGTAATAAAAATATCAACAGCTGAATGTGTTCATATTTCTTTATTTGCCTGTGTTTTTATGAAAGCCTTACTGGCACAGCTTGCAGTTCTGAAACCAAATTTTTTTGACTTCTTTCACTGGTGCATGCCTTTATATCTGTAACTCTAAGAAGATCAATGGAAGTGTTCCTCATCCACAGCACTTTTACTCAGTGTGACTAGGAGCCAAGATCCAGGTTTGTACTGACAGAAATGATTCACCAACCATAAATATGACAAGATCAATGTGCCATTTTAACTGCAAATTAAATGACAAGCACAGCTTATGCACCAGGAGGTGGGTTTGCAAAGCCATTAGGCACCACAAGTAAATATAATCGCTAACCTTAGACCCCATGCCAAATGACATTCCTGATGAGGGCAAAAAGTTCTTATAAAGATTTATGCTCAATCCACATTTGTGACCCTTGCTACGATCCACTTTTGATGATGATTATGAAGAGTGGGTGGATGATTACAGCAAAACTCTAAGTGAAGATAGTTTATCACATCCTTCTTGGATGAACTTCAAAATGTCTGCCAAATGGCTATTAGCTGGAAAGATCCATATTTTTCCCTTCCTGCATTAAACCTTGGAATCAGTTTTTCTGGCTATTAGCAGAGCCGTGAGAGTCTGTCAAAATCTCTCTATTGGAGTAAGCCAAATAAATAACTTCTGGGCAAACAGAACTATGAAAATGACAGTGGTGTTTTGTTGGCTCACATTTGCAAATGCAGAAATCCAGCATGATAAAAAACACAGCTTGCACCCTTGCAGCTTGTTCATTTTGTCCTGAGCAATTTGCTATCCAATTTTGGCTTTACTTGTGGATAATCAAATATTCTGAATATTTTCGGTAACACATTTTGGTAGATTCATCTTTTTGTATTGTTCTGTTGGCATATTCTTTTGGTGTGTGCTAAGGTTCTCCTTTAGTACAAATACTAAAAAAGCCTGGAGATGATTTGCACATGGGTTCCTTTGATTCTGGTGCTTCCTTATAATTACATGACATCACTGTGGTTATGTTGTCTGATTGTGTTGTTCCTAGTCAGTTCTTGAAGCAAGGTCAAATATTACAAATTGATGAACACCAATTGGGATATTTGTAGGAAATTGTGCAATTTTCTAGGTGTAAATAACCTGGGCATAACAGTTTTAATACGGTTATTCTATGTACCTTTTGCCCATACCTGCATTCAAACTCTTTTGGTCCCAAAAAATGTTACTTTTATCAGGTGTACATGACTTGCCAATAACGATTCATTCCCTTGACATACAAATGTCCTTTAATTTTAATGAACAACTTCGGACGACTTCAGAAAAAGAAGAGCTCAGAGTGCCATCCCGCCAGTGATTTAGATTCTAGCCGGCGGGGAGATTAGTCGTCCGACTACCGGTAAATCTCCCTGAATCTTCTCGTCTGTCTCTGCCCTAAAGGACAATTCACCTTCATTTGCAAAACTGTAATAGCACATAAAACCTGACGCTAAAACCCCCAGAAATGCTTTCAAACTTTCCATAACCTGCCACATTTTGTAAGTATTTAGAGGGTAGGGCCATAAAATGGGCATGGTCAAAACATTTTACTGTGCTATGAGCAACAGAAATATGTATCTTTAAGCCCAACTTCACACAGGAATGAGGTCAGTATTCACTAAATAAAGACAGGGACCTTTAAGTTTTAAATTTGTTCTCAAATTGCAGCCCTCTTTCCCTTCCCCTGGGCATGAATGATCCAGCACTGTCACTTAAATATACTATATAAGCTTTAATTTTCGATTTCATAAACATGCACAGTGATCTAATCTACTCGAAAAAAAAAAAAGAAGCCGGCACTTGCCATTATAACCAAACATAACGCATTCATAGTTACATACATTTAGGTATATGGCATAAGGGGCATATTATCGGCTGGAGGAGCACCCAATTTGAACCTTGCTTAGAGCTCAAATGCCTATTTCAACCAGATACGGAACAACTTCCTCTCTTGACCCTATGCCTTCTTCTCTGCTTAAAGGAACAGTAACACCAAAAAATTAAAGTGTTTTAAAGTAATGAAAATATCACCTGCACTGGTAAAACTGATGTTTGCTTCAGAAACACCACTATAGTTCATATGAACAAGCGGCTTGTATAACAAAGGCTGAATTAAAAAAAAAAAAAGCTACATGGCACAGGCTAAATAGTGGATAACAAATATCACCATTATGTTCTTCAGAGCTTATCTGCTATCTGCTGTGTAACCTGAGCCTTTTCTCCTTTGAATGGCTGCCCCCATTGCTACACAGCAGCTTATTTATATAAACAATAGTAGTGTTTCTGAATCAAACATCAGTTTTACCAGTGCAGGGCAACACTGCATTATATTTTTATTACTTTAAAACACTTATTTTTGATGTTACTGTTCCTTTAAACACTGTGCTGCTGAGCTTACACTGGTGCTTACTCACATTTTCAATTCTTCTCTGGCCCCATCCGAGGCAAATTGGAGAGGCTTCAGATGGGTTTTTTGCCTTCCTCTGGATCAACTAGCAGTTAGGCAGATAAAAAAAAACAAAAAGGTTGAACATGATGGACTTGTGTCTTTTTTTAACCTTATTTTGTTACTATGTTCTGGAACCTTCCAATCTCCTTTCAAACATGCCTGTATAAAGCCTATTCTTAAAAAGGCCACGCTTGACCCATCCTTTCTGTCAAATGACTGTCCTATCTCACTTCTACCACTTGCCTCTAAACTCCTAGAACATATTGTGTTTTCCTTTATTACTAACTTTGTACACACCCATAATCTTTTGGATCCTCTGCAATCTGGTTTCCAACCTGCACACTCTACTGAGCCTGCTTTGTACAGAGTTACAAATGATCTTCAGGTTGCCAAATCCAAAGGCCACTTCTCTATCCTTATCCTCCTTGACCTATCATCTGCATTTGATACAGTTGACCACTCTCTCCTGGTGCAGATTCTGTATTCTCTTGGTATCTATAACCACCCTGCATCTTGGTTCTCTTCTTACCTTTCTAACTGATCATACACTGTCTCCTTATACTAACAAAACCTCATCACCTGTTCCACTTAATGTAGGGGTGCTTCAGGGCTCTGTATTTGGCCCATTGCTGTTCTTCAAATACACTCTCTTTGAGAGATTTCATTGCTCGTATGGCTTTAATTCTCATCTGTATGCTGATGATACCCAAATATATGTATCCACCTTCATTAACAGCTAAAACTGAGGCTCAGATCTCTAAGTGTATGAACCAGCGCCACCTCAAACAAAAACTGAACTAATCATCTTTCCACCTAATCCGTTTCAAATAAACTCTGGAGTCCTACAGAAATTTAATGTGTCTTTATTTCACACATGTTAAATAAAGACACATTGAATTGCTGTGGGACTCCAGAGTTTATTTGAAACGGATTTGGAAGGTTTGTGGCTGGATGGGGCTGCTACTCTGTTGGAGATACCCTGAATACAGTGAGTAAGGGATCACCATCATATTTGAAAAGGATTTGTAAATCTTTCCACCTAAGCCTGGTCCTACTCTCCCGTTTTCCATCTCTATTTATGGCATGCTCATTAACCCTGTCAACTCAGAACACGCTGTCTGTGGGTGATTTGACTCCTCTCTTTTTCTCTTATCATATTAAAACCACAGTCAAAACTGTCACTTTTTCTTGCACAAAATTTCCACAATCTGTCCCTTTCTTTCACCTGCTACGCCCCAAAATGCTCTTATGCTGACTAGATGTTCTACTAACTGGCCTCCCTAACTACCATCTCTCCCCTCTGCAGTCTGTATTAAACACTGCTGCCAGAATTTTCCTCCTCTCATCCAAAAGGGTACAGGCCCCTTCCCTGCTGAAGTCATTATCATGGATTTCTATAAAACAAAGAATAACTTACAAACTCAACCTCATAACCGTCAAAGCCCTTCATTCCTTTGCACCTAACTACATATCATCTTGTTTCTCTGTATGTTCCTGGCCGAAACCTCCGCTCCTCTCAGAGCAACCGCTTGGTTGTACCCCCCACCACTACTGCTTTTTTCCATGTCAAACCCTTCTGTCTTGCTGCTCCTTATATTTGGAATGCCATTCCTGAATTTCTCCTGAGAGAATCCTCCCTGAGTTTCTTCAGCTCTATGGGACAGGGACCTTCATCATTTAGTCTCCTTGACCAAGAGCACTTAATCTGTATTGTAACTATACTTTATATCTATGTGTATAGTATTTTTGTACTTATTTGTAGGGATGCACCAAATCCAGGATTTAGTTAGAGATTCAGCTAAGAATAGGGTTCAAAATTTGGTTCGGTATTCGGCCGAATCTTTCACAAAGGATTTGGCCAAATCCTGAAATAGCAGATTCGGTGCATCCCTGCTTATTTGTATTTATTATTGCAATGACCCCATTTGTTCTACTAATATATTGTTCTGATGTACAGTGCTTTGCCCTCAAGGAGCTCTATACAAATACATACATACATACATACATACATACATAGAGGCACAATCAGAGCAACAGATCTTTCTCAAAGGATAAAGGTAAATGACGGTGAGAAGAATGTGCTTCTGCACTGGTATGAGTGCTGTAACCCAATTTTTACGCGCCATTCTTTCCTTAGCAGATTTTCGTTTCACAGAATTGATGCTGTTTCTTTTCTTTTTGGTCTCCGTATTGGTCTCCACACATAAGTAGCTGGCATTGCATACTTCAAATACATAATCACCTGCCCTACCCTACAAGGAGTGGCAACTGGTATCACCAGGATACTGAAAGGAAAAGTATGGTTATCAAGTCTCTGTACACTGATTTGTTTACAAAGATATTTACAGGGAATGCCAATTTATTAGGCAGCCAACAGTAAATCCAGTTGCTTACTTTTTACCCCAGGATAGCACACCTGTTCTGTAAAAAGCATACCAACCTTGAGTACATTTCCACTAAATTCCATGTTCAGTGATTCCACTGCAGCTGTCCAGGACCATTGCATGTGACATAAAGTCAAAATTCTAGTTTTTCTCTAATGTGCAAGTGCTCCGTACCAATGTTTCTCTAATGCACATTCCAACAGTTTACTTTTTACAGAAGGGGGGGGGAGCACTGGCAAAAAAGTACACCACTGTATTTACTGGGGAGGGGTTGTGTAACAATTTGCCCCCTCAACGTGAATGCCTCTTTTAAGCTTAAAATGGGCTATGGTATATGCCACATCAGGATATAAAGCTAAGGCTGCATCTAATGAAATACACACAGAGGAGGAGTACGTGTACAACACTAGAAGCACATTTTTATGATAATACAGAGAGAGAAGCATAAAGATCAATTGCCGAGCTCCTTTTAACCAAATAACGTCCTAAATTGTTTTAGCTGCAGATGAAGCAGCCCCCCATTCTGCATCAGGTAGGCGTGGCACATCATAATGACTAATGGTAATACTGCAGGGACAGCAATGGAGCTGTTGCTTTACTACACCACTGACTGTCTGTGATGCTGCTGTGAGTTATCGTTCAGACGCAACTGGAAAGACACACACTGTAAACACCTGGGTTAACCCTTCCTTTAACTGTGCAATGATTTGTAGGTTATATACAAGCCGATATCCAGCCAGACTCCTCAGCTCCCAGCACCAATTATTCATTGCAAATGTCAAAGTGCATGGGGGGGGTTAAGCCCTCACTGCAAAGATGGAAAAGTGGGCTCTTCTTCCCTGTCAAAAAGAGGACAAGCAAACGGCGACTAATTACTGCCAATGTTTCTCTCACCCGTCAGGTACTTATCGGGGCTCCCCCGGAAGATGGTATTTCCCGTTTCATGCTGTTCCTCCCGATCTCCGTTCTATACGCCGTTATTCCCCTTTTTTTCGGAATAAATTCGCCACCACTTCCGTTTGTGTCATGGCGACGCCCGATGACGCCAAAAGAAGCACGCCTTCCTGTTTGGCCATTGACTGATCTAGCCGGGCACGGCCGTACTGTGCAGAGTAAATGCGTAAAGGGGGTGGGGCTAAGGAGCTCTCCGTCTCTGTAGGTCACCAAAATGATATCGTAATGTTGACCTACAGACGCACACCCCTGAACGCATATAACAGTGATGTGTTGCGTCTGCGATAGTGCAGCTTCCCACGCCTTTCCTCTGGAGACTGATTGAACTGCGCAATCTCATTCAAATGCCTGTCCTAGTGAATTTGCACCATTCAAAGTTACATTTTTTTTATGTTTTTTAAGGAGTTATTGGTAAATCTAGGAACTGTGCTGAGCACAACAGAAAAACCTGTAGAATTTCTCACTATTTTAGCATAGACAGCAGTATTCTAAAAAAAATATATATATGTTTTATTTTAAAACAATTGTGGTATTTGAAATGTGATTTTTTTTTTCCCTCTCTGGTTTGGAATTTCAGCTGCTATGTGGTTGTTAGGCCTTTATTACTCCATCAATGCAGTGGTCTGAATTAGGGATGCACCAAATCCAGGATTCGGTTCTGGATTCAGCCAGGATTCGGCCGTTTTAACCAGGCGGCCGAATCTGAATCCTAATTTTGCATATGCAAATGAGGGGAGGGAGATCACGTGACTTTTTGTAACAAAACAAGGAATTAAAAAATGTTTTCCCCTTCCCACCCCTAATTTGCATATGCAAATTAGGATTTGGTTCGGTATTCGGCCAAATCTTTGGAGAAGGATTCGGGGGTTCAGCCGAATCCAAAATAGTGGATTCGGTGCATCCCTAGTCTGAATAGATCATTAAGACTGGAACAGAAAAAGAGGATTGCCAATTACAAATAATATTATCAAACCATAGCTAGGGTTGCCACCTAGCCGGTATTTTACCGGCCTGGTCGGTAAAAATGATGGTTGATCCCAATGTTATTAATAGGGAAAAAAGATAAATATATAGGAAGGCCGGTATTTTTTTCCAGAAACAGTGGAAACCCTAACCACAGCTGACCTTTTACATGGTTGTTGAGGGTCAAATATCCTGACAACCATATGGCACTTTAATTTTCAAGGTAAAAAAGGCACAATATGAATACTAATAATAAATAAAGTAAATCCAAAATTTAAAAAATGGGAAGAGATGGACACAAAAAACTGCTGTACGTAGTACATTAGTATACATTGAGCTTTACACACTTTGTAGCCAATACATTTATACATGGAATGGCAGCATAAGGAGAAATAAATCACTAGGTGTATCAGTGTTTTATGATAGACACACTGTATGCCCCATAATTTCATGTCATGTGTCCCCTAGAATTTCATGCCACAATCTGGTTCAAGGCGTTTTATGACGTACGCAAGACACCCTCCCCAAGTCCTGTGCAGGTTGCAAGACTACTCATCTCCATGCAGCTCCTTTAGTTGTAATCTTAATATATTGTGAGGTATAACATCACAGCTCGCAAGATTGTGATGAGACTCTGGCAGGATTGGGACATTTGAAAGTCTGTGGAAAGGGTTTTTTTCTGTGAAAAGCATGGCAGTAGGGATATATGAAAACATACAAAATAAAGAAGTCTAATTAAAATAGGTAGATTCATAATATTCTAAATGTTTATATAAATATTAAAATCCACTTTATGGATTGTATTTATGCTTCATTCTGTTGAATCATCATGTGAACTCATGCCCTTTATAACTCACCTTCTAGTCTGTTATTAGACATACAGATAAATCTGTGAGGATTAGACTCCTCCACAACAAAACCTTTAGGTACATTGTTTTATATATTCATTAGTCAGATTGTGATGCTACTGCTTTACTGGGATTAATGGCAGCATATGCAGATATTGGATATTTTTAAATTATAATGTTTTTTAACAGGCAGGGACAGTGTTGTTTAGAAACAGAAGCTCAGAATAAGAATGAGATAATATATCTTGCAGGAAACTAAATCTATGCATCTGTGCAGCTCCTGTTTCCTCCAAGCATCACATTTATAGCAGGAGTACCAAGCCTTGGGTCCTGCAACTCTTAAGGTGGCCATCGACGTGCAGATATAATGATTTTCGGACCATATGTGGAGAGCCTTGACATTTTTCGTACCATGAAGATTGGTTGTTTGTTCGATCGGACAGGTTAAAAGATTTCTGTCGGCTAACGATAATGGGGTATATTTATCAAAGAGTGAAGTTAGAGGTCGCCGCAGTCCTCTAGAGTGAAATTCCGCCTCTCTCCATTCATTTGTATGGGATTTTGAAAGGTGTATTTATTAAAGGATGAACTTTCACTCATTGATAAATACTCTTTTAAAAATCCCATAGAAATGAATGAAGAGTGGCTACCTCTAAATTCACTCTTTGCTAAATATACTCCAATATCTTTGCATGTATTGCCGATCTGACGATCTCAAAGGGAGCTTGTCACTAAAATTTGTCGGACATACTGTAATTTTGGTACAATTGCTGTCACGGGCAGGATATCCTCTGATTTGTTCCCTTTACTACTTTATTTGATCTGAATGGTTAGTGGCAGGTTAGAATATGGCACAGAACGATCAATTGTCCGATACGAAGGCTATAACTGCACGTCTATGGCCAGCTTTACTGAGGAACAGCTCCCAACTTATGGCTGTTGGGGATGCAATGGAACAGCTCCCAGCTTATGGCTGTTGGGGATGCAGTAAGATGCATTTCAGCAATAGCCTGAACACCCCAGAAGGAACATTCATGGCCCCACTAAAGCAATATTCTACCTGCAGCTCTGTGATTTTGCAGTACAGCACACCACTTTCATTTTCACACAAATGCTGGGAAGTGTTCTGGAGCAGCTGGAGAGAAAATCCCTGCTGTGCCGCAACCCCTCCCCAGTCAGTGACAGCTGCTCACAGCAATGTCTCTTTCCGCTTTAAGCCTTGTGGATCTGCACATTCATCCAGAGAGAACACTGCAGGAGGTTGTACTACACAGGGTACTACGGTATTGGTCCATGATACCCGGAGATGCAGGATGAATGAGACAGAGATGCAGGTTTAACACAGGAGGGGAACTAGTTAGTGAGATAAGGAGACACACTGGGAAGGAGGAGAAAGGAGGGCAATTGAATGACACAGAGAAGGACAAGTGAATGTAATATGGGAGGACAGACGAGGTTAGATAAGGGCATGAACTGGGAGACAATACTGAAAGGAAGATAGTGATTAAGGAAGATGCAGCAAACTGCAGAGTTTTAAGTCTGATAATATAAACAATTAAGAAGCAGATATTAATTTTTAAGAAGCCTTCAATGTAACTTAGGTCATAGATATACAGTATTCCTTTTAGGGGTCAGATTTGTAGTCCACTAGTCTTTTGGGGTTTTGGTTTTATCGCGGGCAATGTCTCGTCCTACACGCCCCCCTTCAGGGGACATTCCCAGAAATCTTAGTTACATTGCAGGGCTATATGAACGAGCCTATTACCGAACTGCCAGACCAAGCTTGGAAGAACAAGAGGAGGAGGAAGATGGAGCTGCTTCTGGCCACTGCTCCTCAGTCTTTACTTCACAAGTTCCTCGAAGGAGGCGTTCACGTTCTGCACCTGCTCTTCGTGTCTCTCGGGTAGAGCGGCGCCGCAGCCCTGAGACCATTAAAAGAGTCCGTTTTGCTGATGCGCTGGGACTTGAACTGGAGTCTGTGCGTCATTTTAAGAGAGAAGATATGCCTTGCATCCCTATCCATGTTACCCACAGGCTGCAAAGAGAAACAACACAATGTCTACTCAGGGAAGAGTCGGTAGGTTCTGACTGTTTTTCACAACACTCTGTATGTGTGTGTATAAAAATCATTAGCCCATAACTCTCTTGTCTCTGGACACTTTTCGTGCTCCAGCTACATCCACAGTTTTTTGAAGTGCCACATGGCGTTTAATCTAATAGCATTCATATAGAGCATTTGCCTTCAGTCCCAGCTGCAGAGGTCTCCTTGTCCTCTGCAAAAGAATAAATGGCATATTATTAATGTGCAAAACAGCTGTTTACTTTCACCACACAGTGTTTTTTCCTTCAAAGCACTGATCAAAATCACTAGACCACTGGACTAGACTTACTTCAGCACTTCTCAACCATGATATTTACTTTACCTGAATATATAATATCAGCATGATGTTGGAGTTGAAATGGCCATGATCCCTACATTTCTATTCGGTTTGGTGAGAATCCATAGGTGGGCAGGGAAAGTCAGTGGTGTAATCTATTTTTCTGGAAAGAAAATAGTATGCAGTCACTAATTTTGCATGACCCTGCTGAATATCCAATCACTAACTATGTTAGGGTATATTGACTGATAAACCATAATTCCTTTATATGAGCTAGGTATGAAGACCCCTGTTTTAGGTGGTACCCAGGCATTACTAACGGGTTTACCCCCACTGCAGCTGCATTGCCTGAAATGTGTCATAGTACTTGGGGCAAGTGAATAATTATATTGCAGTGACATAAATAAATGTTCATATTGTTATAAGCAATACCCAACTGTTGTGGTTTCTTTTCAGCACCTCAATGCCTTCTGGTGGCTTTTGGGAACTTATTACAATAGTCATGCCACAGATACTAGGGCAGGAGACAGGGATCCTGGTTTTATTATTGCTAATCACACTAGATTTTCTTTTAACCCTCAAGTGTGAACGTGTTTTGGCACAAGGTTGCAGGTGTGTTCTCAGAGAGGTATTTATATATTTGAGCTGTTCTCACATTATCAGTCAGCTAATGGGTATAATGATAATTATAAAGTTATTGATCCAATCACTAGTGGAAATGGGATTTAATAGTGTTTGAAGGTAAGACTGAACTGTGAAAGTCAAATGTACGATATAAAAGTTAGGTTGTTTGCTTTCTGGACTTACTGTGGTATGATGTGTTTTAATCAAGGGGAGAATACATTACTTAAACTGCCACAACATCTAGCCCATAAAATGTTGTCTTTTTGAGCAATGTCTGGTATTTATGATTCCAGTTCAAGAGTGTATGCTGATTGGGGCATAAAGCAGTGGGGTAGCTAGAAGTAACTGCTCTCCCACAGCAAAAGCATTCCAGCCCCCCTAAAGTTAAGTAAAAATAAATTTTCTCATACTGCTTGTCTCAACTGGGCCCCCAACATTTGCATTGCCCCTAGCATAAAGCTTAACAATTAGATCTGACTTTGGCTTGTTGCAGCTACAGTGTGGTCATTTCAGAGGCTTCAGAATATCCTGGTTGTTTTTTTTGTTTTTTTAGTAAAGTGCAAAGCAATTATCTTAGCAGCTAGAATTTTTATCATATTGTGGAATATGGGGCTATGTTTTACTGGAATCTATTCTTTTTTTGTTTGTTAAAGTTAACCTGGAAAGCCTGGAAGTAAGGTGAAGACAGTGGTACACAAACACAATTTGCTGTAGATCTTTATTTTCTTCTTTGTTGTTTTTGATTTCTATAAACTTTTGTTTTGCAGCCCCAAAGTCGGAAATGTAAACTGTTATCTTGTTGCCAGGGTCACATTTACCTAAGCAATTTGGCAAAGGTTTAAATGAAAATCCAGAAGATGAGTATAGAGCATCGGTATTGAAATATAGGTAATATAATTATAACAATACATAATAGCCCCAGGACTAATTTACTTTGTAGTGGTTGGGGGACCCTGATGACCAGCCTGGAGGGAAAAGAAATCTGAAATAAAAATTAAGACAAATTTCAGAATACCAGTGTCGATATCACTAAAAGTTCATTTTAAGGCGGGCAGCCCAATAGACTGTTTATAATGTTTATGTTTCTTACATAGACATATGTCTTTTGTGTTCCAGAGCTGGTGTGAGGCACGCCATGGCATCCCTGCCTCCTTGGTTTCAGAAGCAGGCACGTGGGAAAAGAAGACATGGGAGCGTAATTCATGGAATGAACAGACATGGCAACAACGTGTTTGTTTACAAAGCATGCGTTGTGAGAGCTGCTTTCTCTGGGGATCTGTGAGGGTCCTTGATCTGGCGTATGAGAAAAAGGTCACTGTGCGCTACACTCTGGATGGGTGGCAATCTCACCTGGACACATATGCCTTATATGCTGCACGTCTCTGCCATGGGGGGCCTGGGCATCCAGGTACAGATCTCTTCACTTTTCGCCTACCTCTACCAACTAGGGAACGAGCCTCCTGTCTGCAATTTGCCATTCGCTATGAGGTGGGGGAGGAGGAATTCTGGGACAATAATGGGGGTAAAAATTACAGTCTGTGGCCCCCTGAAACACAGCTCTCCCCTGCCCAGGATGCAGAAAATGGATGGATACATTTCATCTAATATCTTTATGCACCCTCATATATTCTTAAAAGCAACCATCTGCCTAATCCTGACACCAAAGATAAAGATCCAAATTCAGCCCCTGTGGGTGCTACTGAGCTGAAAAATAGGGGAATAGCGGAAAATATGTCTAAACTATAATGGACATGACTGTAATGCACTAAACTGAAACATATTTGGGGAGAGAGAAATGCATCTTACAGGAATAAAACAAAATATTACAAGGATATTTGCAGAAATCAGTGAGGCAATAAAAGGAGAAAAAAACGATCTGGTCACAGAAGGGTTAAATGAAAATGATGTTAACAGGTTGCTACCGATGATAGCTAGGATTTGTGTCACTATCACTTCCAAAGAAGGCCTGCCTTTTTTATTTTTATCCCTACCAGCCCTCCCCCTAGTGTTACCAATGGGATCTGACACAATTAACATAAAGAACAGAAAAAGCTGCACCTTTTTAGCACTCATATCTGAAAGCAAATGCAACTGAAGATCAAAGATTGGTTAAATTAACCTCTGTTATGTAATAATTTATGTTCTCCTATCAAATTTATAAAGTGACATGCCCCTCTGTGAATTAATCACACCAGTGCACTGAGGTAATAATGAATAAATTATTGCGACAAATTGTCACTTTAGTCCTTGAACATTTGGAGAAATTAATGAAGAATTTATTTATTGGTGGATTTTAAATTTCATGTAGTTTTACAGTCAATTCATTCATTTTATGACAGTAATTTATCTGTCTTTAGACTGGTGTGATTAAGTGAGGCACAGGTCACAGGAGGACATACAGTATTACATTATATTACTGGTGTATTAAATCAGTTTAAGATTCTCAGTAGGGTTTTTTTGCAATACGCAAGTGCTAAAAATCTGTGTATTTTCTATAATTTAACATTAAATCAATTTGTACCATATCCCAAGTAGCAGGTACACTAATGTGTGTGAAAACCTCATAATATCACTGATATGAGTGCAGTCGTTTTGCTTTTGCATTTGAGTTATGTTGGGATCTCATATGGCACATATGGGCTTGAGGGGCGGTGTGATCCTCATATAGGCTCAATGCCTACTTTAATAAAAAAAAATGGAGGTGAATTACAGGAAGATTGAAGCTGCACTTTTGAGAGAAACCAGGGTACAATGACATACACCTTTTTGAGGTTCCAGAAAATTAAAATAAGGTGATTAGCCTTAGGCTGCTGAATTTACATTTCGATTGATGGAAAAGTGTCAAAAAAAGAAGACACACTTAGAAGAACACTTAGCCAAGGAATATTTCAATTTATATGTTTAAGTGTAGAGTATAAATGTTGAAAGAAGGTTACATTAAAATTTGAGGCAGAGACATGTATGTTTGTCCATATAAGCTAAAGTCACATTAGCTGCTGCTTGGCCTACCCTAGTACAGTCCGAATTATCACAGAAAAGGGTTATTGATGGTCACATGCCTAGTGTGTTGAGCTACATTAGCTATCTTATAGATACTATAAATCTGAAATAGCTCTGCATATTTAGTATCTTGCTTGTTATAACCTTTTATCTAATTAGCACCAACATATTCTGCAACCTTTATTACAAAGTTTTTCATTCTATGAACCATGAATTACATTTGACCCCTGTTTATCTTTCTGGTTAATTACTAAAACCACTGTATTCTGTAGAACGTATTTGTTATGTAAGAATGTGCTCTGAATTCCAATTTCCAATTTAATGGCTGCCTGCATGGATACACTGCAGCTTATTTATAAACTGTATTCAAACCTCAGAAACAACAAGCAGTTTTTTCCAATGAAGGGTAACAGTACTGCTTGCCGAACCCTTTCTTTTTTTGGTGTTAAAAACATTTTTGGTGTTGGTGCAACAGGGAAATGGAATCTGCTCCTTGTATGATTCTTGCAAGGTTGATTATTAGATAATTTACAGGTATTATAAATAATTTGTACATTTTATATAAGGTATTTTTACTTGTTGCTTGTTATTTAAGAGCACAATACCTTACAAAATACTGGAATATACTTTTGACATTTTTCCAGCTCATATTCACACTAGTTCATTCAGGGCTGGACTAACCCCAGCCAAATCAACCTAAACTCACCCCAGCCTTGCATTTACCACAGAAATGTAATAGAAATGTGAGGTGGTATTTTTGGCAAGTACAAAAATACATTTGTAGTGTACGCTGTAATTCAAAGAAAATATTTTCAGAAAGAGCAGTTTGCACTCCTGTGCATGTTACAAAAACGTATATGCCCAGGCTTTTGCAACCATGCCATACAGGATGTTTTGAAGAAAATCTGGTCACCTAATCATGTGTCAAATAATTTTTACTAAAAGTGAAGTCAAGGAACATTATTGGATTTTAGTCTAATAGTTTCCTATAATTATGTAGCTAAGCACCGTTCATTGCTTGAGAGCAGTGAGATTTCTTGCAGGCCATATGTACAAACATTATTTTTGGTGACCATTTTTACACATTTTGTAAATGTGTGTCTAAGCAAGTACTGAAATATGCGCATGTGTTCCAGCTTTTTGCACACAGCTGGAACGCAGTGAAAAGGGCCAGATAGATAGAAAGATAGATAGATATTTTATTTTCAAATATTTTTAATGCATTTGTGGCTTGCCATGTTGCATAAATGGGTCAACAAATGGACCCCACAGTAGGCTCCTGTCACTTTTAGATTGGACACGAACCTTACACACAGAGGGAAGTGGGACCAATATTTTAAAAAGGCACAATTTTACAAATATTTAAAAATTAAAAATCTTACGTATTTGCACAGATAAGGGATCTATTACCTGGAAACCAATTTACCCCAGATCCCAAGCATAATAGATAACAAAGCTCCATCTAGATGCAGCATCAATTTAGATACAAGGTTCACTGGTTTCATCTGATGTGGAGAGCTAGTTGTAAATTATATGAGTTTTGTATAATGAGGAAGACTGTCTAGAAAGAACTATGGCTTTGTATAATTATTATCAACACTTTTTATAAAGCACCAACATATTCCATGCCCTTGTGCAGTAGATGGGTGTATGCATGAACATACAAATACTAAGTAATGTGGTGAGCTCAATGTCATGATGATAGCTTTTCATTAACTACATATTTGTGGCTGACAATGAGCAACAGAATCACAGGATTAATGGCAATGTAACTGCTTTAACTGAAAGGCTTGGGATTTCCTTTGTTTACATTCTCAGCAGCATCTTAGAGAATTAAATTAAATTAATTACATAGACAATTCGGATAGATGATAAAACCACAGAACATAATGATACTAAAAATGAACTGCTGCACTTATTACTAAACTAAACAAATCAATGAAGAAACAGCAGCACTACTGTACTTACTACTGAGTCTGATGAATCATAAGGGCACTCAGGATGATGACAGAATTGTTTAAAGAGCACAACCAGTTGGGCAAAGAGTATAAGTGGTAACTTAGTAGTGGTTGAGCTCACAGAGCTGCATGTAATGCACATGTCCTTGCTTTAAACAGAGCAGTTGATTTATTTTCCTATAACCCGATGAAAATTGGTGTGTGTATGTGGGTGACTTATATAATCAAAGCAACTGTGGTGTAACTAATGTAATTAGTAAGTGCATGTGCTGAAAATGAGGATTGTGTGTATTATACAAGAGCTTGGTAAATGAATTAGGGATATTATAATATATAATATATAATATATTATAATATATATGAATTGCACAAAAGTTTGTGTCATAATTAGCAATGGACAGAATGGTAGGTAACAGAGGGAAGTAAAAGGGGTCCTTCCTGAAAGTACATAGATTGAGTAGACATACGCTGTGAGGCTTAGCAAACAAGTGGGATTGTAAGCATTTTTTTGGCATAGACAGAGAGAAGTGGGATAATTAGAGAAATAAGCAATAATGAATCCACCTGAAAGATTTTGCAAGCAGATTTTGGAGGCAGTGTTAACGGGAGAAGAGATCATAAGAAGAACATTCTGTATATTGTGGGAAAAAGCTAGAGAAAAGTTGTGAGGAGTTTGGAAAGTACAACTAAGGATCTCAATTCAAATCTATGCAAAATGTGTAACCAGGTAGGGGAGATTGGTTGATTTAATTTTTGAAGAATAAATGCATTTGATAATAGCAAGAATGATGAGAGACATATTTTCCAGTATAATTGTTAACATAAGATATTGTGCTGAAAAAAATCTTCTTCCACTCTAGAGGCCTTACTGTTGCCTTATTTACCTCTTATAAAAGCCAAGAATTTAATACTAATAAAGCCTTCAGCTAATATAAGTGTAACCTTGTGTGTACTTTGTGTGTACTGTTTATATGATAATAAAATATTCATGAAAACCTACAGAATTTCTCAAGTGGTATATAATGAAGTTATACTAACACACATTTGCTGTTCATCACATAACAACTTATCTAAGGGACTTACAAATTGTATAAGCAAAACATATTAATATTCACTGAAGTTGGTGAATAATAATGTTTTACTTTAGTCATAATTTTTTATCAGATGAATTCCTATAGGAATGGTGAGGTGCAATAGTCTCCTTTAATCAAAACAAATTAGGGATGCACCGAATCCAGGATTCGGCCTTTGTAAGCAGGATTCGGATTCAGCCAAATCCTTCTGGCCGGCCGAACCGAATCCTAATTTGCAAATGCAAATGGGGAGGGAAATCGTGTGACTTTTTGTCACAAAACAAGGAAGTAAAAAATGTTTTCCCCTTTCCACCCCTAATTTGCATATGCAAATTCGGATTTGGTTCGGTATTCGGCCGAATATTTTGCGAAGGGTTCAAGGGTTCGGCCGAATCCAAAATAGTGGATGTGGTGCATCCCTAAAACAAATATAATGGGAGAAGGGCATTTACATACTAGAAGGACATACAACTTATACAACTTCCCACACTAAGGGGCAAATTTACTAACCTTCGATAATTCGCCAGCGACGGCTTCGCTCACATTGCAACTCTTCACCAGGCGTAGATTTGCCAAGACAACGGGTGATGTTTCAAAAAAGAACAGTTACCATTTGATGTAGAATGGAGGGGGAAAGTAGAAAGGCAACTGAATAAATGAAGGTTATTTGGTTAACACGCTGAACTCCACGGGCGTTTTCGTAGAATCAGTGTGAGGTGATGAAAAGCAGGCGACAAGTCGGATGAAATCGAGTTTTGACTGAAAAATACCCTTGAAAACTCGCATTTTTCAGGTAAAAATCACCTCGACCTTTAATAAATAAATAACCCCCTTAGCTATAGTGAGTGCTAATTATTGATTATACACACTAAGAAGTACAAGCTGAGTCAGTCAATATATGTTATGTATATTAGAGTAATTGTACTATAATGGAATATAAAAAATGTATGAAACATTTTTGAGAAAACAGCTGCCATTCAGGTCAAGGACATCAGTAATATGCACAACCCAATACAAAGACCTATAAAGATGCGAGCTTAAATGTGTTGCACTTCAAACATGAGAAATCTCCTATAGACTCAATTGAATTTAATATTTAAAAAAAAATTTTTAATTATTTTCTTTTTCCTCTGTAATATCAAAACAGTACAGTATATCTGTCTTATATGTAAACAGCACAGTTACTGAGCAGTCGATGTATATAAGTCAGTCCTATAAATATTAAAAGTTAAGAAGCTATGCCATTGCAAATAGAATATTTGTTATTGTGTCAAAAAAGTTCCATATTGTCATCTAGGTAAGGATTGAGTTGGCATCAAAAGCATTTGGCAAAATCACATTTTTTTTCTAACCAATACCCAATTAGACTGGGTATTGCTGGAAAGATCTCTAAATGAAAGATAACTGTGGATAGTTCATTTTTGCCCTTCTTCTTCTTTAGTTAAGCTTTAGTTAACCATAAAAAAAGATCTGTTCCAATATAGGCAATACATATAGGACCACATTAAGCAACCGAATAATTATCTGGGGATACCTGTCTTAAGAACCAACAAGAACTCAAAATGTGTACTCAGAATTGTACTGAGACTACTATACATGTATATAATGAACCATGATGTCTTATTGTTTGTTACTGTTATAAAAATGCAAAATAAATACCTTTTAAAAATAGATATGATCGATTAATGAGCCTTTTGACAAGTAAATGTTACTTTTTAATTTACATGTCACAGAGTGCATGATATATAGTACGGACCAGCAGAACTGGAGTTATGGAACATGAAGTGAGAAGAAACGCATAAACTACTTTTTGAACAAATTCATAATTCCAGAATGGGGCATGTTGATGAGTAATCTCTATACTAGTTATTTGTGCCTAGATACTGGTGTGAATTAAAAATGAGCACCTTTCTTTAATTTGCTTCCTTATGGGCGATTGCTATACTTGTTGGAAAGCCTTACTGAAATTTAAAAAAAGGGTGCATATCTGATTTAAGTAGATTCATGGTACAGTGACCCTTTGGTTCCATCTCTTCCAACACAGGGTTATCCACCTAATGGGGTTTTATTTATCTATTTATATTTCTTGTGGACACATTTAATTTCTGCTGTGTGTGTGATGAGAGTAATAAATCACTGGACACTTTTGTAACTGCTTGACCTTGTAGTAAATAATATGATATATATATATATATATATATATATATATATATATATATATATATATATATACATATATATGAAAAAGCAGGTGCAGTGAAAAGCATAACACACTGTTAGAGCTGTTGAACACCTTCCAATATATCACTTTAAACTACTGATGAAAACTGCATCATGCAGAGCTTTGCAGAAATCAGTCCCACATTGGGTGCACTGTACTTCATTAGTCCCTTCTTAAAGTGGAAAGTTGGAAGGAATACAGAGGCTGCAGAGATTTCAGCACAGCTCTGCACAATATACTGTAATTAACATGTTTAATGGGGCATGCTGAGAGGTATGCAAAAGCATACCAGCACAATGATGTATCATAATCATCATTATTAATTCATTATTAATCAGTGTGGTACCTGGGATGGTAGGAGGACTCATAACTGCCAGCCATGATAGTTAATTTAATTGGAGTCTAAAAGAGGGTGCAGGTCAATTTTCTTGAACTATCTCAACAGGTAGATCATTTTTTTTTAATACAGGTATGGGATCCTTTATCCAGAAACCCGTTATCCAGAAAGCTCCGAATTACAGAAAGGCCCTCTCACATAGGGGCAAATTCACTAAAATTCGTAGTTGCGCCAGGCGTAACTTCGCCACACTTCGCCAGGCGTAGTTTCGCCAGCGCTTCGCAAATTCACTAAAATCCGAAGTTGCGCTCAGGGGTAGCGTAAGGTTGCAAAAGTTGCGCTAGCGTTGATTTGCTAAGTAAAGCGAAGTTCCGCTATCGAAGGCTAATTTGCATACGGTGCGAAATTCAAATTTCAATGGAGGAATACGTATCAGCACTACAAATGGCTAGAAAACCTTCAAATCATCAAATAAAAATGTTATTTTGCCCTACACATGTGCCCACTGTCTAAGTAAGTTGCCATGAGTCAGGAAAATTTCAGTTTCTTCAGTTCAACTGATGTTGAACTGAAGCAGCTGCTCGGATGAGTAGTGAAACGTCTTCAATGATTACTCAGCAAGTCAAGTTGTTTTAGAATTACTTACATTAGATATACTAGTTTTATAACATTTGGTTCACTGATGTGCCGGCAATGGCGAATCCAAGATGGCGGTGTCCATGGGTGCTGTGTTGGTTCTGACGCTGGCACGCTGAAGTCATCGCGTAGACACGTGATGTCATGACTTTGTGGTTTTGCTCCAAATTTGAAATAAAAGGCACCCAGGACGCCGGTTCAATGCCCGATTATAGGTCCCAATTGCTGGTGTTCCGGGGTGTTTCTAAATTGCTATTTCTTCTTGATTCTTGGACTTTGACCCTTGCTTTGCTGCCTGCCTTGTGAACCTTTGCCTGCATCCTGACTACGCCTCCTGATTTACCCTTTGGCTACTGAGAACTGGACTCTTAGCCTAGTGCTTCCTCCTTGGTACGGACTTCCCCGCTATTGGAGCTGCAAGGCCCTTGACGATGGGGCCGTAACAGCACTCTGAAAGTGGAGGAATAACTCCCTCCTCCCCTGAATCTATGCCCCTTTTAATACAACTCAAGACCTTGTTTGCCCTTGATGCTGCTGATTGGCATTGCTTCCCCCCCCACACAGTTGTCAAACAACTTACATACCTCATCATACAAAGCAAAGTGTTCATGGCCAATAAATTAGGAAGTTACAGATAGAGATAACGTGTAGAGATAAAAGTAATTACGGTGGGTTGTAAATAGTCCAGGGGTCTGGATTCATTCAGGTCACATAGTGTGACCTGAAACCCAACCCCAAATTAATTAACAGCTTTCCAGCTTTTAGTTGTACTTTGTCTGACAAAGGGCAGGACTACATGGCCGATTCCGCTGCGATCGCAGGCAGGCGTCACATCGGATGCGACGGAAACAAGGTAAGTAATGGCAGTGTCGGATTGTGTCACATTGTTCATGCGACACGACTATCGGATGCAGATGCAGCATCTGCATCCAACAGTCGTGTCACGTTGCATCAATGCTGCGACACGATGCGACAAATGAATTACTTACCTTATTTCCGTCGCATCCGCCGTGACGCCTGCGATTTTGCGCAACGCGGCGGATCGCGGCGGAATCGGCCATGTAGTCCTGCCCAAAGGGGCCTTGGTGCTCCAGCAGCTTGCAATGTATTTTTATAATTAGCCAAAATAAGTATCACTTCTACAATACATTTGTATCTGTGTGTTTTATATTTGTTATTCATTTTGTAGCTGAAAGTGTTTGAGAAACTTCATATGCACCATTGCACTAATAACATGGGTGTCAAATTGAAAGCACAGCTATCTATATAAATGTATAATTTCATTTCACCAAGTTACTACTGGTCCTTTGCTGTCTCTCTCTCTCTTCCTCTCTCTCTCACTCTCTCTCTTTCTCTCTATGAGGCAGAATCACTAAAGGGCGAAGTGGCTAACGCTAGCGACATCCACACGGACATCACCAATTCACTAACAGGCGCAGGCGCCAATTCGCTAGTGAACAGGACCGCCGCTAGCATTCATTGACACTCTATAGCCATGCGACTTTTCACTCTGGCGAACGATCGTTACTCTGCAAATTCACTAAAGTGCGGATTTTACTGAATGTTACCTTTTTTGACAGAGTTGACTACAACACCTCAGACCAGGTGGAGTGCTAAAAAAAAAAAGCTAGATCTTCTAGCATCATATCCTGTGTGCAGAAAATGCTTTAAAGTTCAAAAAACGCTGGCGACTTTTCTTTTTTTTAAGCAGGATTGTCTGCAAAAGTCCTAACTGAGACTATTTTTGGGTAACCGGTTTTCTCCACACATTTTATAACATATGGAACATTCATTTTACAATGGGCCCATGTGTAGGGCATTATATTAACTCTCTCGTCTTTATTAAGGTTCCCTGGACATGTGTAATAAAAAGTGGTAACTTCAATCATTAGCACCAACATTTATAATAAAGACGTCCATAAAACTTTATGCAAATTGACCTATGTGCAAGATCACTAGTGAATTTTCAGTAGACACAAATGAACGATAGCACATCTTTGCTATGAAATGCTCGCACAGCCTAAGTAAAGCTAGCGAAAAGTCGCCAGCATTCACCCGGGACGAAACTTCGCATTTTAGTGAATCAGCATATTCGTAGTGCATTTTCGCCTTGAAAAGTGGTGCAAGGGGTGCGAAGCTGACGCTGGCGAAAATTTTCCTGTTAGTGAATTTGCCCCAAAGTCTCTCTTTTTACAACTCCACTTTGTCTTTTTCTTCTCCCCCCCATGTCGATATATTGCCTTCTTAATCTATATTTGTCCATTTAGGTAGTAAATTTAACATAAAGAGTACAGCATTTAGACAGTGACCTTGACAAAATAGATCAGATTAAAGGATTGGCTCATGCTGCTGTGTACTTTCTTGCTGTGTGTGATTTTAGAATAATTATTCAAGTGTGTCAAATGTGTGGGAAATGGAAAGTGCAGATGTGTAATTTACTACCGCAACTGTATATACATCTTATTTTATTTATTCAGTAGGCAAGTGAGATTTCTGCTTTTATTGTGCTGCTGAGCAGCTTTCTTTGAGTACTACTGGCACAGGTGTGATAGCATTTGAATGGTAAAAAAAACCACAATGAAATGGAGACCAGGTTTTGTTATAGATTATATACATACATTTTTAATTCAACCAGTTTTAAATTTGACTAAGCCACTCATGTTTTTATGTATTCATATACATTATGTACAGTAAATCAGTGTTGTTATCTATAGCTATATAGAAGGCTAATGGCACACTAGGGAGCTTATTTACTAACATTCGAGTTTTGTTTTTTTACAAATCAGCTTTTTTCTCTAAAAATTTGTTTTGTTTGTTTTTTTTTAGTTCTCTAAAACTAAAAATTAATATGTTTTTTAAGGGGCAGATTTATCAAGGGTCGAAGTGAATTCGAGGGAATTTTCGAAGTGAAAAAATTCAAAATTCAAAGTAATTTTTTGGATACTTCGACCATCGAATAGGATACTTCAGCTTTGAATTTACTTCGAATTCGATTCGAAGTAAAAATAGTTTGAATATTCGACCATTCAAAGTACTGTCTCTTTAAAAAAACTTCGACTTCAATACTTCGCCAAATTAAACCTGCCGAAGTGCTATGTTAGCCTATGGGGATCTTCTACAACCATTTGCTTAGTCTTTACACATCGAAGTAAAATCTTCAATCGTACGCTAAAATCGTTCGATCGATCGATTTTACTTCGATTGTTCGATGGCCAAATTCCGTGAAAAATACTTTGACTTAGATATTCGAATTCAAGGTATTTTTATTCAATGGTCGAATTTCGAAGTATTTTACACTTCGAAATTCGACCCTTGATAAAGTGTAAAACTTCCACACGTATCAACAGTGGAGGTCCCATAGAATTCAATGGGAGCTTCGCTGATCCTTTGAGAACTTTTTTTTAACCATTTAGACTTTTAGCAGTTTTCACAATATTTTTTCACTTGTAATTGCCCAAAAACCTCTCATTTTTAGAAGGTTTTAGAGATATTTGTATTTTTTTAATCATTCAGCACTTTTTTTCTGTTCATACTTTTTATATTTAGATCTTTTAATGGTAACTTTCATGGTATTCACGATTTTAGGGAAATATGGAGGAATGTAATATTGGTCGCTAAAGTAAAAATTGTTTGCAATGCAAATAAATGTCCACAGAATGAAAAATGTTGCCATTGCAAACATTTTGCCCCTCACACGACAGTAGGATAGCGATTGTGAATATTATAGTTTGTGATAATGTGCGGTGTATGTAATAAAACTTCTTATTCAAAAAGTTGTTGCTTTTGCTCCAAAAGTTATGCCAGGTTTTAAAGGTTTCCAATGCGCAATTAAGAGTCACAAGCAATAAAAGTCTAATGAAGAATATTACATTGTGACGTGTGCAATTTTATTTGCAAATTGGTTCTCTTTGCAAATTTTATTACATTTTCCCTATAGAGTTTAATCATGGTTTCAAAAAGCTCTAATACCACTAAAATTCGACCTTCAAAAAATGGGCCTCCCATGTTTACTCTATTGGAGTATTTCCTGCCATTGACGTGACTTGGCCACCACCTGCCTCCATGCTCTATTGAGGATTTTCAAGCCAAAATCCACCTGTATATGTCTGAGCATCATTAGCCTAAGCATTAGGCCCTAAGGCATCACACTATCACCTGATTTCAGTAGCCCCTACCACAACAACTGGATCATATTAATCAATTTAGACTGGGACAGTGGAATTCAACTTTTGTTTGCTTTAATTTCTTTATTTTTTTAAAAAAAGTTTTTATTGCGCAGTTGAGAATACAGTAAATTGCATGTAACCAAGAGACACATTAAAAAGACAGGTATCATTGCATTAACTTTCCAGGATTACAAAGCATATATGACACATTCAAGGGTTAATATTGGATATTTACATTTCCCTCTGTAAAGACATCAAGCCAGTTTTCCCATATTTCAAGCCAGTTTTCCCACATTAGTTTAAATTTCTTAGTTTAAATATATTTGTTTAAAATACCTCCATAAAACTACTTGTTTATTTCTTTCATTCAGGGTTGGACTGGGCCTGCGAGACACTGGGAAAAACCCAGCGGGCCCCGGTCCTCATGGGCCCCTGCCAGCTCAGGCCCTCTCCCTAAATCTGCAGAGCCCTTAGAAAAAAGGGTGTGGCGCGGTATGTGCCTGCGTTTACGCATGCGTGCGGGGGGGCCCCGGAAGTGTGGAACATGATGGACCCCCTGTGCAACAGTCCGACCCTGTTTTCATCCAATTTTTGTAATCCAGCTGTACATTAACCCAGTAATAAAAGTTTAAAGTAAGCCCGTCACTAGTCGGTATCTATTGAGGTCATGTAATAAAATCACCTGGTGGTCTAGTGGTGCGGCGGCGTGGACAGCCGCCACGCCGCCGCGCTCCAGTTCCGGCCTCCGGCGCCATCTTAGTTCTCTGGGGCGTGCGCGGCGCGCCTGCGCGCCTCTTAAAGGTACAGGCGCGCTGGCGCGATTACGCCAGCGCGCATTGGCGCACTTTTTGGCGCGAAATTTGGAGGTATTTAAGGCCCATTCTTACTCCCAGCCAGTGCCCGTGATAGAACTTGTTTCTTGTGGTTCCTGAGCCTTGTGCGTTTGATCTGTTCTGAATCTAGTCTTGATTACCCGTGTTTGACCCAGCCTGTTCCTGACTATTCTGCATTCTGTATCCTGACCCTTGCCTGCCTACGACAACTCTTCCTGCTTAACCCCTTGATTGACAACCCTGTTTGACCCTTGCCTGCCTGACAATTCTTGATATCTGCCTGCCTCGACCCAGCCTGTCTGACGATTCTCTAGCCTGCTCCATTTGTACCGTGACCTTCGGCCTAAAGACTCTGCTAACAGCTGTGCCCCTTCGCCAGCCAGAACATCTTGCCTTGCACCCCTCGTTAAGTCCAGGTGGCACCCAAGTAAGCTGAGGGCTCCTCCCGAAGCCCAACGGTGGTCACACTACTGGTGAAGCCGAGCCGAGACCAGGGTGCTTGGCATTTGTTCTGGTATCAGGAGCCGGTCGTGACAGGTCATAGTATTCAGATGTATATACTGGCATGACTCAACAGAGCATGTGTGTGGTGTCATATTTTTCCTTGAATTATCCCTTATAACGGTCTAGATACCAAAGTGCATGTCTGATGCTGTGCCATTGGGTAGTCTGTTTTGCATTTTCCCAGCTTTTGCTGCAGCACAAGCACAAATCTTGTGGCTAATCAAAAACACGAGAGGCTCAAGGAACACAGACATACTGTCTTAGTTATGTGTTTTATGATTTCTTTTTTTTTTTAGAGTCTGCAAAGATTGTGGCAGGACATTCTGGCAGCTCATCCTTCAAGAAAATCTATTATCTCCACATTAACAATTGACTATGCCTGCTCCTGTGGGACAAGATTTAGCAATTTACAAGGAACTAGGTGCATGGTTGTCAGAAAGGATCTGTACTAATTATCTGTCTTTCAGTAGATGTCAGTCAATTTCTATACACTTTGTAAAATTAACTCAAGATTCTCAGCCATGGTCAGTGCAATACAGCACAACTCTATATTTTTCTCTTCTAATCTTAAATACCAGCCACTGTATGAAATATATCCAACTCTGTCCTGCTAATGTGGGTTCCTATTGGATTATTTTCAGTTAGATGCTTTGTCCTTTCTTAGACGGCAACCAGTCCTGTCTGTAAAAGGTATGTTGGTCCCTGAGTGACTGTGCAGACTTGATTTTTATTGTGTTCCTTATTGCATGGCATTTTATAACTGGTCATACCCTGGGTGGGTTTAATGTAGAATAATGACAAATAGTTTATTGGAATGATCATATCATCACTCCAACTGTCACATATTGTGCTCTATAAAGCAAGATGCATGAGCTAACGTAGAGTGACACCTTGGGCTGTAAGCTGCCTGTTGTGAAATTGCCTATTCACTAAAAAGTCGTCTGAAGTTTCGCCAAAGAATCTTCCTGAGTAAGCTGAGCAAACTGATTAGTAGATTTGTTATACAGGTATATCAATCAGATAAAAGATCTTTATAGTCAATATACTTGTTACAGTATGTTGAAATTTCCGTTTCACCCAGACCCCCCCCCCAAGGTGCAGACATAAAACCAATTTATTTAGAATTACATAATAAATCCTTCGCTTTTTTGAAAGAGGAGATTACATTACTATGTTCTACTACCACATTCCTTACAGACATACAAAATACATTTCTCTAAACCCACCCCTCCCAACTCCTAAAGTTTTTACTTTAACAAATACCCCAAAAAAAAAACAAGTGACATGAACCTTAGGATCCATAATCCAGAAAGCTCAGAATTACAGGTCGTCTATGTCTCATAGACTCTATTTTAATCAAATAACGATTTCCTTTTTTTAGAACAGTAACTTGTACTTGATCCCAAGGGGTATAGTTATTAAAAAGTGAAGTTAGAGATCACCACAGTCCTCTATAGTGAAATACCGCCTCTCTCCATTCATTTCTATGGGATTTTTAAAAGAGTATTTATCAATGGGTGAAAGTGAAAGTTCACCCTTTGACAAATACGCATTTCAAAAATCCCATAGAAATTAATGGAGAGAGGTGGGATTTCACTCTAGCAGACTATTTTTTTTTTTTCTGTAATAATAGAACAGTAACTTGTACTTGATCCCAAGGGGTATAGTTATTAAAAAGTGAAGTTAGAGATCACCACAGTCCTCTATAGTGAAATACCGCCTCTCTCCATTCATTTCTATGGGATTTTTAAAAGAGTATTTATCAATGGGTGAAAGTGAAAGTTCACCCTTTGACAAATACACATTTCAAAAATCCCATAGAAATTAATGGAGAGAGGCGGGATTTCACTCTAGCAGACTATTTATCAATCGGTGAAAGTGAAAGTTCACCCTTTGACAAATACGCATTTCAAAAATCCCATAGAAATGAATGGAGAGAGGCGGGATTTCACTCTAGCAGACTGTGGTGATCTCTAACTTCACTCTTTGATAAATGTACCCCTAAGGTATAATTAGTCCTTTTTAAGGGGTATTTTTATAAAAAAGTGAAGTTAGAGATGGCCGCAGCCTGCTCGAGTGAAATACCGTCTCTCTCCATTCATTTCTATGGGATTTTGAAAGGCGTATTTATCAAATTTACTTTCACTTTCACCCTTTGATAAATACGCCTTTAAAAATCCCATAGAAATGAATGGAAAGAGGCGGTATTTCACGCTAGCAGACTGTGGTGATCTCTAACTTCACTCTTTGATAAATATACTCCTAAATGCAAAAGAATCCTTTTGAGTTTATTTAATGTTTAAATTATTTTTGCAGACAAAGCATGGGGATCCAAATTATGGAAAAATCCCTTATTTGGAAAACGACAAGTCCCAAGCATTCTGGATAACAGGTCCTATGCCTGTATATGTTTCCAAATGTTTTGGTGATGAGGATTTCATAAATATTGTGCTGTGGGGTCAAGTAATTTCTATCTAATAAATTGTCCCCATAATCACCAACTTAGTGAGGTACTAATTAAAACTTATTTTTGGATTATATTCCTGCTCCATACTCCTTCCTTTTCCTTTAGTTTTGTTTACTTTTTACATTGAATATATGTAACTCCCTCTTTAGCCATCTCTTCCACCCTCTGTCCATTTGTTTCTGGCTAACAGCCAGTTTCTGATCTTTTCCACATGTTTCTAGTTTTTTTTTTTTTGACTCTGCATAAGTGGCAGTTTTTTTTCTCTACCGACAACCCCTCTCCCACTTTCCACTCCCCCCACCACACACAAAGCTCTCTCCCCCTGCCTGGCAGTCTTGGGCTGTACCTACACACACATTTCTGTCTCTCCCTGGACATAGATCTGTTGTCGGAAGGGAAGACACACAGAGCTAAGTGCTGGAGCAGCAAGACTGCAGGATGAAAAGTTGGGTAAGTACAGAAAACTTGGAGACACTTGGGAAAATATTGCTGTAAACTGACCAATTCATACTGTTTAATCAATGCTTACCTCCTTATTCTTTAGGTTTTGTTTAGGTTAGGACTGTGGCCTGTTCTAGTGGGGGTGTAACTGCTGCCTTTCTTAAAAGAGAACTAGATTTTGTAGTACGTCTCATTCCTAGTCTTCAGGCGCATAAATCAGTTTTACTGTTCTTGCTCAGCCTTTCTGGTTTCCAAACTTTCCTATTTCCTTACATAGAACACATTTCAAATGTCTTACATACACCATAATTTTCTTATTGATTTACCGTTTGTCTGAAACACAGATTTTTTATGTAGTTTCTTCAGGGACGAATGAATTTGAGAAACTGGTCTTACATCTCTACTGAGCTCTTTTCCATGAGACTACTTTCTATTTAACAGACTCATCTCCCATGCGGTGTTTAAGGGGCCGATTCATCAAGGGTCGAATATAGAGGGTTAATTAACCCTCGAGATTCGACTAGGAACTAAAATCCTTCGACTTCGAATATCGAAGTCGAAGGATTTAGCGCAGATAGTACGATCGTATGATCGAAGGATTATTCCTTCGATCGAACGATTAAATCCTTCTAATCGAACGATTCGAAGGATTTAAATCCAACGATCGAAGGAATATCCTTCGATCAAAAAAACTTAGGAAAGCCTATGGGGACCTTCCCCATAGGCTAACATTGACTTCGGTAGCTTTTAGCTGCCGAACTAGGGGGTTGAATTTTTTTTTAAAGAGACAGTACTTTGACTATCGAATGGTCGAATAGTCGAACGATTTTTACTTCGAATCCTTCGATAGTCGTAGTCGAAGGTCGAAGTAGCCCATTCGATGGTCGAAGTAGCCCATTCGATGGTCGAAGTAGCCCAAAAAAACTTCGAAATTCGAAGCTTTTTACCTTCGAATCCTTCACTAGAAGTTAATGAATCGGCCCCTAACTGTGTGTATCTGGCAAACCAACAATTCTAAATGTTTTATTGAGTGAATGTTATTAATGTAAAACTAAAGAGTTAAGGCCCCCATAGATGCAAAGATTTTTAGTTGGTGAATGATCGATTTCAGTGCAATCCGACCAATCCATCAAATTATCGTGAAGTTAGTGGGAATCGAACAATCGTGCATCTTACGATTTTTCGTCCGACATCTGTCAGAAAATTGATCGGCCAGGTTAAAAAAAATATATTGTCCCAGTGCAGGCCAAGCAGGCAGCTACCCTCAGTTTTCCTGGCAATATTGCTTGAAATGGTCTTTTTAGTTGATGGACAAATCATACATTTAAACAATCATTTCAAGATAATCGTGGTCTCACGATAATGAAAAGATCTTTTAAAAATCTTTACATCTATGGCCAGCTTAACAGTGTATGCAGAGACGACAAGAGTTCTCAGAAATGCTGTGTATATTTTTATGTTGAATAGTTTTGTGCTGCTGTTAATGGATGAAGGGGCAGACATGTTGGCTGTCTGCCTTCTATTTCTATTTGCATTCAGTGTTGATTTAGTTTACTAATTTTCCCCAAGATGCACATTTGATCAAAACAAAGCCTTTTTCCCATGTAACATTTAGAAGTGTTTTAATGCATTGCTAGGAAGTCCCATCCTAGGAGAAGGGTTTTGGAAGCAGTGCAAGGCTAATTACAGTATAAATAAAGTACGATAGAAGTGCTTCTGATCTAGCTAAAAATGGCTACGAACATCCAAAAGTAATTCATTCTCACCAAGTGCATACATTCTATCATTACATTCTATAAGCTAATTTAAAACTGTCCTGGGAACTGGTTTAAAAAAGGGGGTCTTATTGAAGAGAGTTAAAGGTTTTGAGCATTGACTGTGCTTTTCCTCAGGGTTGATTTGTACTTGAGGAAAATCCCAGTAAGTGCTTAAAACATTGGACTCTCATCAAGAAAAACTTTTTTTTGCAACAGTCCACATTTAAAGGGATACTGTCATGGGAAAAACCTTTTTTTCAAAATGAATCAGTTAATAGTGCTGCTCCAGCAGAATTCTGCACTGAAATCCATTTCTCAAAAGAGCAAACAGATTTTTTTATATTCAATTTTGAAATCTGACATGGGGCTAGACATTTTGTCAATTTCCCAGCTGCCCCTGGTCATGTGACTTGTGCCTGCACTTTAGGAGAGAAATGCTTTATGGCAGGTTGCTGTTTTTCCTTCTTAATGTAACTGAATGTGTCTCAGTGGGACATGGGTTTTTACTATTGAGTGCTGTTCTTAGATCTACCAGGCAGCTGTAATCTTGTGTTAGGGAGCTGCTATCTGGTTACTTTCCCATTGTTCTTTTGTTTGGCTGCTGGGGGGGGAAAGGGAGGGGGTGATATCACTCCAACTTGCAGTACAGCAGTAAAGAGTGATTGAAGTTTATCAGAGCACAAGTCACATGACTTGGGGCAGCTGGGAAGTTGACAAAATGTCTAGCCCCATGTCAGATTTCAAAATTGAATATAAAAAAATCTGTTAGCTCTTTTGAGAAATGGATTTCAGTGCAGAATTCTGCTAGAGCAGCACTATTAACTGATTCAGTTTGAAAAAAATGTTTTTTCCCATGACAGTTTCCCTTTAAGCATAGCACAATTTTTGGCTTTATGCATGTTTATTACCTGCACCTGGAATGGTTGTTTTATAGATTATGGGTAGTGCTCTTCCTTGTGTATATATATACAATTATACGTAATATGAACGTACCCACAAGTCTGAGTGTTCTAAAAGTAAGTTGCATGTGCAATGGAAGTAACTCAAGGCGGGTGGTAATTCACGTTTCCCTTGCTTTAATCTGCCCTTTATTTTGAATAAGCATTAAGGGGTGAGATTGTATGCCCCTAGTGTCACACATGGTATACTAAAGGCAAGGTGCCTTCCACCTTGCCTTTAGTATGCACTAATAGGCACAGTATTTGCACAGTCAGTGCACACGTGGATTGGATTTTTGTACAAAAATGCAAATGGCAGAGAATATAGCATGTGTGACACCAGTTTAAGGGATGCCAAATCATGCCCCTCAGTGCACATTAAAGAAATACTTTACTCTCTGCACTCTGTACCTTGCGATGGCTAGAAAATCTGGCTTGCGGTGTAACGCAGCCCTGACCTGCGGCTATTTTGCAAATTGCAGGCTCTGCTCTTACTTTTGTGTTTGCATGTTAGAAATGTTGAGATTAAAGTATAATTACATACATTTCCCCCTTATATTCTTTGAAAGTGTTAAGGTTGCCATACACGAATCGGTCTATAGGACCCAAATCGTCATCTTATCTCCCTGTGTATGGGGCGTTCAGATGGGCCTCCTGACCGTTATCTGGCCAAAAATCGGTCAGATATAGATCGGCTGATTTGATTTTCCCCTTTGATTGAGGACCTTATCAGTTAGTTGATGCGGTCCTCGTCCCATCAGAGCCTATTCCCTTCATTGTAATCCGATCGTTTGGCCCTAGAGCCAATCGATTTGTTTAGCCCGATATAACGCTGCCTTTGGTGGGTATATTGGGGAAAGATCCGCTCATTTGGTGACCTTGCCAAAAGAGCAGATCTTATAGTGTATGGCCATCTTTACTAATCTTGCAGTTTTAGTTTTGCCTAAGCTGCCTCTGTCTCAGGCTACGGTCCCTCAACCGTCCTTATCATCTCCCACAAACCTTCTCTAGTGTTATATATACATGTGTGTAATTGTTCTATATTATAGGGTCCTACTGAGGATGTGAGGGGTGCCGCTCATCTGACAGTACAGAAGAGAAAATGGCACCCAGGAGTATTACTGTTTATTTCAGCTTTATTGTGCTCTACAGTCACCTTGGTAACTGGATGTAATAAAGCCCTCTGTGCAAGTGATGTCAGCAAATGTCTTTTACAGGTGAGTTGGTAATGAGCTGTTACTAAAATGATTATAGGATAGTAGCTAGGGATGCACTAATTCACTATTTTAGGATTTGGCCTAATCCCAAATCCTTTGTGAAAAGGAATTGCATATGTAAATTATGGAAATGAGGGGGAAAGAGAAAAAAAGTTTTTGACTTTCTTGTTTGTGTGGAGAAAAGCCATGTGATTTTTTGGAATTGGTTTGGCCAGGCACTTGGATTCCGCTGAATCGGAATCTGCTGAAAAAGGCCCAATCTTGGCCAAATCCCAAACAGAATCCTGAATTTGGTGCATCCCTAATAGTAGCATTATGTACTTAATGCTAGGCAACCTGAGGAGAGCGGGGTGGAGGGACAGAGGGGCGATCGACAGGGGTAGACAAGATGGGAGATGGGAGCAAATGGGAGATGGGAGCAAATACGAACTAGGGGTAGGCAGAATAATCTTGAACAGGCATCTGCCAGCATCAAAACATCGTTAAGCCCTAGCTTGTCATGATCATCACCCTAAATCCAGAACAAGTGCTAGGCTCCCTGGTCGCCTTTCACTTCGGGAGGAGACCTCAGTACAGACTGAGTTCAAGCAAGGTCAGACAGGCAAGGAACAAGATTGGAGAGTTTGGAATAGTCAGGCAGGCTAGGGTCAGGATTGCAGAGTTCAGAAAAGGCAGGCAAGGGTCAAAACCAGAACTAAACAAGTTAGACCTAACAACGGGCAATCACTTAAATATGAAAGTCCCTTTAAATACATTTGAATTTCGCGCCAAAGCGCAATGACGTCATCACAATGGCATGTAAAACCAAGAAGTGCGTGTCACACACGCCATAGGAGAACCAGCAACGAAGGAGAAAGGAACTGCACGGCGGGCGTCTCCACCGGTCACTAGACCACCAGGGTAAGTGTCCCTTACAGTGCCTCATCTGCCTACCACTAGTTCCGGCCCTGTTCCCATCCCTTCCAAAGTAGTCATTTCCAGCAAAATGTTATTTCCAGGGATGTAAATTCGGGGTTATACTGTACTACTAAAAGATTCCGTAATAAGCCAAAACTATGGAATTCAGAAGGAACAAAATTATCAATATTTTCATGCTCTAAACCTTAATTTAATAGGCTCTGAGTCTAAATAATAATAGGGGTGATTAGGACTGTGCTGAACTGAATCACACACAGAGCTGAAGCTGAGGTCATCTCAAAAGGAAGCATGATCAGATTCAAATCAATGGAGCAGGGACACTGAGCAGACCTGCTTCTCTCGGCCTGCACAAATATGCAGGCTGACAACAGCCGGAGCCTTCAGCCTGTATTCCCACAATTCTATAGAGTTCATTAGCAGCCAGTCAAGCCTTGCTATCTTTTTTTAACTTGTAGTAGACTGTCCAAAACTAACTGCTTATTAGTTGGTATTAACAGTTGTGCATGAGCTAATTAGTACCTATGTTTCAGATTGTAAATTAGCCCTTATGCCTTATCTTCTCTTTATTATGCAGGAACTCTGTCAGTGCCAAGCCATAGAAGGAAACTGCTCCTGCTGTCCTGAGTGTATGTTGTGCATGGGGAACCTGTGGGATCAGTGTTGTGACTGTGTTGGTAAGATGGTTTCATCCTGGCACACACATACACACACACGTTACTCTTTCACAGCTCTGTGCCAGTAATTTACAGCATAATCCCTCTTTGATCTATTTCAGTTCCTGGCAAGGCATGGTTTGCTCTGGAAATTAATGTGTCATCTAGAAAGAAGGAATAATATTTAGTCAGGAAGTGGAAAGATTTTTTTTTAAAAGCTGTACAGGTTGTTGGAACATAGAAATTAAGGACAGAAGGACCATTTATGCAAGGAAAAAAAGAAATGCTCATCTAAGCCTATATTTAATCATAACAAATAAGTGTTTGATCTATCAAAATGTAAATTTTAATTAATTAAAATAAAGTGTTTTAATAAATGAAAACTCACCCACATTCTATTCATTCCTATGGATTTTTTGGAAACGTATTTATCAAATGGTAAGTTCTAAATTTCACCCAATGATAAAAATGCTTCTAAAAACTCCATAGGAATGAATAGAACAGGGGTGACTTTTTATTTATTAAAATTAAAGGAAAACTATACCCCCAAAATGTACACTTAAGCAACAGATAGTTCATATCATATTAAGTGGCATATTAAAGAATCTTACCAAACTGGAATATATATTTAAGTAAATATTGCCCTTTTACATCTCTTGCCTTGAGCCACCATTTCGTGATGGTCTCTGTGCTGCCTCAGAGATCACCTGACCAGAAATAATTCAACTCTAACTGTAACAGGAAGAAGTGTTGAAGCAAAAGACACAACTCTGTCTGTTAATTGGCTCATGTGACTTAACACGTAGGGTTTGTTGGTATGTTTGTGAGTACAGTGAATCCTATGATCCCAGGGGACGGCCCTTATTTTTTAAAATGGCAATTTTCTATTTATGATTACCCAATGGCACATACTACTAGAAAAGTATATTATTATGAAAATGGTTTATTTACATGAAGCAGGATTTTACATATGAGCTGTTTTATGCAATATCTTTTTATAGAGACCTACATTGTTTGGGGGGTATAGTTTTCCTTTAAACTAACATTTTGATAAATCTGCCCCGTAATGTGAGGAAATCGGAGATTTTTCTATAAAATACAAGTGCTACAGTTTGTGTTCTATTTGGACAATATGTTTGTGAAGATTCTCATTCATCTAGGTCATGGTATAGCTATAGAAATCAACTGGACTTTCTGTGTTTTTTTTTTCCTTGAAGACGTTTCACCAGTCATCCAACTGGCTTTCTCAATTCAGAATAACTTGTAAATCTTCCTTTTAGAATAAATCCTCTGGAATGTTGGTCCAATCAGCACAATCTGTTTATCATAATCCACAAGCATGTCATGAAGTTACAGTAGGTGTTGATTGTTTTAACATGATTGGAGCTTTGAGGTGTTATTAAAGCTTCCAGGGAGAAGTGCCAAAACAGCAATGTATGTGGCAGACAATAGATGTTGCACCACCCGCCTCTTTTCAAACTTGGTTTTTCAGTTTTTACTTATTTGGCTTCTTTAACACCTCTTTTGAACCAGTCACTCTCCTGGTCTAGAATCTGGATTTGGTAGTCTTTAAACGTGTGTCCTTTTTCGTTTAGATGTAGGTACACGGCTAAGTCCTGACAAGAGGAGCGGAGTCAGCGGACTCTTCTGTGCTGCGCCATACGCTGGTGTAACTGTTGTTTTTATTTCTCCCAAATACAAATCAGAACACTCCTCACTGCACTGCATACACAATGTTACTCTTCTTGTGCTTTGGGGTTGGGTCTTTTGGGTGAACTAGTTGCTGCATCAGTGTGTTGCTGGGATTAAAGCAGATGCAGTGGTGTTACTTAAAAATCCTTCTAAGTTTTTCTGACACCCCAGCTACATATGGGAGGACCAAGTTCTTTCTCCTGTCCTGTTTTCCACCTTCACCAGTAATCTACTAGTAGTCCACTAGTTTGTGATCTAGTGGACGGTGGGAGTCAAACAACAGGTACTGGTCTGTGTGGGTAGGTTTCCTGTAGACCTCTATTTCCAGCTTTCCACCCTCTCTGACTCTTACCAAACAGTCCAAAAAACCAGTGTGTTATCTTGCACATCTTCTTGTGTAAACCTGGTGGTCCACTGTGTTGATGTGCTCAGTGAAAGTCTGTAACTCCTGTTTGTGTATTTTAACCCATGTGTCATCCACATAACGAAACCAATGACTGGGAGTGATTCCTTTGAAGGTATCCAGTGCCTTTCTTTTCACTTCCTCCATGTACAAGTTTGCCACAAGGGGCGAAACTGACAATCCCATGGCACAACCATGCTTCTGCCTGTCGAAAGGAAGATTTACAAGCCAGTTGGATAACTGGTGAAACGTCTTCAAGGAAAAAAACACAGCAAATTGATTTGACTTATTTCTATAGATATTCTATTTGGACAGTTGTTAATAATGTAGGATTGGAAGGAACAATTAGCACAGGTACTGCATATGCTGATGTACCTGCAAGACTGTATGGTAGTTCTTTTTCAGGGACTCAAACACCTGCAAATAAATCTAACTTGAAACTTTAGTTCCCTTATAAAAAAAAATACAATGCACCCAAAATGAATGTGTCTAGTTCTATTAATTGTGAGTTATATGGGATCCTTTTTGATAAAGTCCTATTTTATTTTGCAACATTGCTAATGTAATCGATGTCTGGTCATATGTACAATTATATTGCCATTGTCCAACAAATAATTCAAGCTGCAAGTTACAATCTCGGTACTTGGCAAATAACAGTGACGTAACTAGATGTTACTTGGCCCCACAACAAAATAATTTTAGGGCCACCAAAATATCCAGAGGTTGTCCTGTTTTACCAATATATATTACTCATTAACTAGGGCATCATGGGGCCCTTTTATCTCATGGGCAGGTGCAGGGTCTCTTTCCTCTGTCCCAGGCACCTAATATAGTTCTTCCCATCATTGTCCCAGGATTATGCAGCAAAAATAAGGAAAGCAGGAAACATTCAGCTCGGCGAAGCTCATTGGAAGAGCTGCCTGTGCCTGTCCCCTCTTTATTCCGAGCTGTGAGTTCCATGCAAGAAGGAGAGTCAGCCCTTGGATGGACATCTCATTCCCTTCCAATTAGGGAGGAGCTGGCACAGAGCACTCACATGGACCATATCTTGCTAGGAGCACATTCAGGTTTGTTGACAAAGTTCATTTTGCAACACACTTAAAGTGACACTACAAATATTATTTTCAAAATATTAATATACATTAAAAGTTACCTATAGGTCAGGTTGATCGTTTTTCGCTGATAGTTCTGCTTTTGTAAGTGATTGTCACTTGTCACTTGAATTTAGGGAGTTTCTTAGTCAATATTTGGTCAATATTATTGACCAAATTCACGAATATCAAAAAAGGGTATATACTGCCTCTTTAGGCATACTTTTAGCATGAGACTATGGACAGACTATGAATAGGAGAGGGTCTGAATAGAAAGACAAGTAATAAAAAGTAACAATAACACTAAATTTGTAGCCTCACAGAGCATTTCTTTTTGTTGTTGTTGTTTTTTGATATATCAGCCATAGCCTGCATTCACAGCTGATGTGGTATTTGGGTGATGGGATCTTCTAAACTGCATGATTGATATATGAGCAGAAAATTGTAATGAATCCATTTTGTACAGTAGATTAATGGGGAAGTTGCTCTTGCAGTATAGTATTTCTTTTCTTGCAAGCATATTATTTTAAGTGTTCAATGCCCCCTGGTCCTGCTCAGTTCTCTTGAGTATAGTCCTTTGAGATCTTGCATAAACTAGCAAGCTGTAAAACACAATAAAAACAAGGCTATAACAGGCAGAAGAAAAGGAGTGAGAGATGGATGTGTATATAGAAATACAGTTGCTAAATGGATCAGAACTTAACAGTATTCTGTCTTTCTCGTTCACTATAGTTGTAACTGCTTCACCCCTGACAAATACATCTGATTTCTGCACAGTGTTGTACTTTAACTCTTGCATGTCCATGAGACGCTGCCATCAGTCCTGTGAATCTGTTGGATCAACCAAGTATCGTTGGTTTCACAATGGCTGCTGTCAGTGTGTGGGACCAGACTGTCATGGATATGGAAGCAAAGAACCTATTTGTCGGCAATGCCAGACCAAAGAGATGATGTCAGAAGGGAAAAGAGAGAGGGCTACAGTATGAGATGAACCTAGAATCACCATTGGATGAAAGCCAAGAGGAACAAATATACTATACTCAATTGCCTAAAACATACTTCATGCAAAATAATGTGTGTATCCTACATACATAGCACGGCATATACAAGGTGTCTGCCATTTTTATTAAAAATTGTGTAGTCAATACAGGCAAGCCTTCCTGCCGAAGCTCCAAAGCTTATTGGACCATGAATGCTAGCCTGTACAACCAAAATTTGCTACATAGCACTGTTTATTATGTAGCTCTAGTATCACACTGGCATGCAGGCCTGGTTCATTTGGTTGCTGGATTCATGGAGAAATAATAAAAATTCCTAAATCTGATATCAAAAGTTTTCTGTTGTCAGTAACTCCCAAAGCTCTCTGCACTGCAGTATATGGGGGAATATAAGCACTGACTTTGCACACTCACAAGAACATGTTTATACATTAATGTTAACAAAAAACAAAAAAAGTTCAGAATTATTCTGTATCTTTGGAGTTGCCCTAACACATAATGCACACACAAACTGGGCATCAATAGGGAACTAATCTATCAAAATGAACCCGCAACGCACAGCTTTATAACTATGCAACAAAACAACGACTTCTATTTGGGGATCAGGAGTAAGTTTACACTGTGCCTGCTGGGATGCTTAAGGTGTACACAATTGCAAATTGTGGACTAGTTGTCATAAAGAATTAATTATATATAGTCACTGCACAGTCAATGCTTACGAAGAACAAAAAAAAGTTCAGAATTATTCTATATCTTTGGAGTTGCCCTAACACATAATGCACACACAAATTGGGCATCAATACGGTATGTATTTTTGAAACAGACATACATCAATCCTACATTGAAAGAAAAGCATGATGGTCTGCCTCAGACTCATAGGGACCATTTCCCAACCCAACGTATGCTTGCAGAGTCATTCAACCACTTACTGGTGTAGGGCCCCTGTGGCTTGCTAAACGGTTTTGTTTCTCTCATTACCTTTTGTATGGTTTCCTTCTGATGACTTTACAATACACATGTTTTTCTAAGCAATGCTGCACAGTAAACAACTACTCCTGTACCAGCTTACATTTCATGGGTCAGGTAATGAGGGGCCCAGAACTAGGGGTAGGCAGAAGAGGCACATGTCTAGGGCACAACAGAAGAGGGCACCATGCAGGTCTGGACTGTGGCTCAAAACAGACCTTGGCATTTCAAGCACACAGTGGCCCAACCAATGCCTTACTAGCCCACTCCACAGTGACTGCCTATGACATCTTACAGCAGCCCCTCTGGCATTTGCCACAACTCGCATATTGCCAGTCTGGACCTGGCACCATGAATGTACCTCCTTTGTATGCTTCCCCTAGTTTTGGCTTGTTAGAAAGTCTGTGTCTTTGGGTGCGATTTGCATGCACATTCTGGTGGTAGTGAGGCAGTTCACACATGGTTCGGAGTGTTAGGGTGGGTGTTTGCATTGGACACCCTTATCCTTAGGCTTGGCACTAAATGACAAGGGAGTTTTGCTTTATGAAATTAACCAGTATACAAGCAGTTGTATCATAGATTGTTCTGAATGTTAAGATTGCAAGAAGGATCTTGTACTTAATTACTATTATTTTATTTTTTTAATAGCATAATATTATAGGCCCACCATGTGTTATATTTTTGCCAATCCAAGGGCATCACTTTGCCTTTCCAAATTAGCCAAAACTTGGCTTGTGAGGAAATTTTAGGCTTCTTGAAAAAAGTGAAGCAATGCGTATATCTTCTTACTGAAAATGTACATTATTACATCTCTTTTTGTAGTTCATATATATAGAAGTAATGTTAACAGATTAAAATAAATATCAGTGGCACTTCTGATACATGCTCATTGCTGGGCTAAACTGGTAGCATTAACACTGGCAGTAAGAGGACCTCATCAGCATTTAAGACAGACTGGATTATAAATATAGGAATTAGGGAGGCCCGTTTGTAGCAATTGTTATGTATTTCTACATGTTGCCATTTATACCCGTTCAGCAACACATTCAGTATTATTAACTCGTTTAGCTAATTCCGCTTGGGACTAATGCTCTGGTCTTTATTTGACTCAGCTCAAGTTTTATCCTTTTTACTGTTATCGGATTGATTACCGGTTTATGTCTATGTTTAAGGGTCAGCCCTGACCCTTAAACCGGTAATCAATCCGCTCAGATTCGGGGAGATTAGTCGCCCGGGACAAATCTCCTCTTCTTTGGGGCGACTAATCTCCCCGAACTGCCTCCCGCCGGCTAGAGTGAAAATCACTGGCAGGATGGCACTCGGAGCGCTTCGTTTGAAACTTCGGGTGACTTCAGAAAATGAAGCGCCATCCCGCTGGTGATTTACAATTTAGCCGGCAGGAGGCAGTTCGGAGAGATTAGATACCGCAAAGAAGAGGAGATTTGTCGCCAGGTGACCTGTGCCCTGACCCTAAACACCCTGTGTCCTGTTAGGCCAGAACATTGTCTGATTTGTTCTTTTACTACTTTATTTAATCTGAATGGTTAGTTGCAGGTTGAACAGGGCTGCCATCAGGGGGGGACAGGGGGTACAAGAGTCCCGGCAGTGCTGCACTTTTGAAATAGCCGGGCCCCCTTGAGAGCTCCAAAGCCCTGTGGCCATTTTTGAAGTTCTGAACAGCCAGACTCAGTGGACCCAAAGCCACGAAAACAGCCGAAGCGGCGTAAAGACCGAAGCCACAAAAACAGCCGAGATTGAAGTCCTGAAGTGGTGAAAAAACCCTAAGTCACGAAAGGAGGCAAAGTTGAAGTCCTGAAGGCACGAGTTCAATTCTACTGAACACCAATTTGTGTTTTTTTTTTTTTTTAATCCCCTGACCACCAATGTATTATTTTAATATTTATAGGCCCTTGCTACCAATGTTTTTCTAAAAAATATTTTTTGGGGCCCCAATTTTTTTAACTTGTAAGGGGGGGCCTGGCACCAGTTTTTTTTAAAAAAAAAATTTGGTGGCCCTAAATTTTTTTAACTTGTAAGGGGGCCCTGGCACCAATATTTTTTTTAAAAATATTTATTGGGGCCCCCAATTTTTTTTAACTTGTAAGGGAGGCCCTGACGCCAATGCTTTTTTAAAAGAAACTTTTATGGGGGCCCTGGCGCAATGGTTTTTTTTTTTACTTATAAGGGGACCCTGACCATCAATAGCTTTTTATAACTGGAGTGTGGGGGGGTTACTTTTTTAGAGCTGATGTTTGTGTGGTCTTTTAACTGTGATGTGGAGTGGGATCTGGGGCGGGGCTTGGGCGCCAGTGTGGGCAGGGCCCAGGGGCACAGAAAATGTTGTTGTACGGGGCCCCATGATTTCTAATGGGCGCCCTGAGGTTGAAGATTATGACGTACGATCGTTTGTTGGATTTAAGGCTAATATCCGCACTTTACACATTACATTGTTACTCCTTTGATGAAAGGCTCAGGGAGGGGGATGCAGGAGGAGGATGGAGCTGTGCTCGAATGCTATGGCACAGTAAAATGTAGAAGGGAGGCAGTGTTACGCTGGCTGTGCACACAAAAATATAATTGTACAAAAGGACATTTCATACAATTTTCCAAATAATTGTTCTGACAATTTTCGTACCACGGTGATCGATCGATTAGTTGGACGGGTTAAAAAATTTCTGTTGGATAGTGATAATATCGTTGCATGTATTGCCTATCTCACAATATCCAGGACATACAGTAACTTTCATACAATCGTTGTCTGAAAATTAAATGGCCACATGTGCTATTTATCCTACTTTAATCTTACAGTTTAAATCTGAATGTTAGTTTTAGATCGTTGGCATTAAAGTGTATGATTGATATCCGGGTGTTGGCCATACAACAAATACATTCTGAATGTCTACGGCTTTAAAACTGGCTCCTTCACTACCTGGGGCTTGGCTGCCAGGGCCCGCACCCCCTCAGGGCCCCCCGGCAGCTCGCGCGCCACTGACTTCCTCAGTAATTCTGTCCATTTCCGGTTGTATGGAGGGGCGGGGGGCCCGGCTGCATGTCCCGAGCCAGGGCCCACCACCTAGGGTTACCACCTTTTCTAGAAAAAAATACCGGCCTTCCTATGTTTTTTCCCTATACTTAACATTGCAATCATGCAACATTTTTACCGGCCAGGCTGGTAAAATACCGGCCAGGTGGCAACCCTACCGCCACCCTCTAGTTATGTTACTGCACCCAACTACTCAGCGGCGATCCTTGCCTTTATGCCACCTGAGGCGGCCTTCCGTTGCCGCCCCTACCCCTCCTCACGGCGCTCACCTTTTCAGCGCTGGAGGGGGTCGGGGTGGTGCACGTCGCTAGCACTAGAAGAGACAAATTTCTGGGTTGAAAACCGGAGAATTCGGCTCTTAGTTACCAGGAGAAGCATTTTTGCCGCCCCTGGCAACCGGGGGGGGGCACTGCTGCCTGAGGCGAGTGTCTCAACTCGCCTCATTGGTGGAGCGCCCCTGCAACTCCTGCATGAAGACAGAATAAAGAGAAACAAATGCTGAGAGAGGAATAGTGAAGATAAACTCGATTATTTCAGAAATGATGCAGAATATTTAATTGATTGTATTTTCAACGTTTCTTATTTCAATATGCTGAATCTTGAATTAAAATTTCATTTTCGCGATAGTTCCCCTTTAAGAAATCTCCTTCCATTTGACCTGCTCTTCCAAAGGGTGGTCACGGTCACATGGTACGCTGACATCACGGTCACATGATTGTGATGTCATTAAGGCCCTTGCCATGGATAGGAACTAGCGACGCTACGAAAAAAATCATATTGACAATAGTCAGCTGTGATTGAAGGAGGCTGCCCGAGGCCTGCGGATGGTCAACAGAACCCAGCACAAATCCCCAGGCTGTTTAGACGGAGGACTTGCCGCGCACATGTACCACTGACGGGTATCAGCCAGACTGCGCTACAGAGAGACACGCAGTGTACAATACACAATACAAGACACAATTGCAGCTGCCTAACAGCCAAAGAGAGCAAAGCGGCCATCTGGAGGAGCGTCTGTACACTGGTTCCGGGAGTGCTGGGAAGATCCAGTGATTTGCTGGGCAGGATTGTAATGTACATGTGCTTTAATGGTGAGTACTGGCGAGCTGGACACCCTTTCTTCCTTTTGGTTGGCGGCGTGGGCTTTATACTGACATATGTTTCATCAACTATTCCCCCACCATCCCTCCCCAGTTTTATATCAACCCTATTCAGTTGCACAAAGTGAATAAACACTATCTGAGCCTCCTGGGATGAATATAAACGAGCAATGGTACTTCCTGTTGGTCAATCAAGCATGAATATTTATTTCTATACAAACTAAGTAAATCCATAACGAGGCCCCCAACCCCCAACCCCCACACAGTGTGTGGCCCCTCAAGCATTTCACAGCAATAACAGTGTATAAACCCCTCCCTCCTGGCATTTCATTAAAGGAGTGGCCCCCAACGTGTGTGTGTCCCTCCAGCATTGCAAGACTTGCACAGTGTGGTCCCTTGCCTTTCACAATAGATAGTGCTCCAAAATATTTTACGACTGGCACAGTGTGGCCCTGAACACTAAACAAGAGGCACAGAGTGAAACACCCTGAGTATGGTACCCAACATTTCATGAAATTCACAGTGTGTGGGCCCCCAAGCATTTCATGTCAGGTACTCCCCAATCTCTCCGTTTTGCCTGTTTACAGGCCTGTATTTGAGGCATTCTAGGGAGCCATTTTAAATGCTGTGTTCTTCCGCCATGCAAAGCGCTTTTTGTTATTACCAAGTAACTTAAATTTGTCTCATCAGTCCACAGCACTTTGTTTCAAAATGACTGTGACTTGTCTAAATGAGCTTTTGCATACAACAAGTGACTCTGTTTGTGGCGTGAGTGCAGAAAGGGCTTCTTTCTCATCACCCTCCCATACAGATGCAAATTGCGCTGAATTGTAGAACGATGTACAGATACACCATCTGCAGCAAGATGTTCTTGCGGGTCTTTGGAGGTGATCTTTGGGTTGTCTGTAACCACTCACAATCATAGGCAGATTTTCAATAAGGCTAGGGGAGGCTAAAAAGATATAAAACAAAATAAAACCTGCTCCGTTGCTGACTGCACTGTTCCTTCATCAGGGTTTGGTAGCTAAGGTCTGCCTCCAAACCACGATGTTGAAGATATCAGTTGCACTCTGATTGGATATATGTGGTTTGTAGCTTGTCCAATCAGAGCACAGCTGACTTTACAGTGAAATGTACCAACCAGGTACAGAGTAGGCGTGGCTGGGAAAACTTTAACGACTGAAGGCACCATGAACCTAGTAAACCCCCCAGTGATTTGGCCCTAAGCTACTGATATGAAGAAGTTGGAACATTCAACTGGGCATGTTTGCAAATTTCATTCAACTCACAGGTACAATATACAGCAGATTCTCCACCAGCTTGAATAAGTATGGGTTTTTAGGTTCTTTTTCCTCAGTGTCTCCCACTGAGTATAATGTGCCTGGACCCACTGTCTCCCACTAAGTATAATGTGCCTGGACCCACTGTCTCCCACTGAGTATAATGTGCCTGGACCCACTGTCTCCCACTGAGTATAATGTGCCTGGACCCACTGTCTCCCACTAAGTATAATGTGCCTGGACCCACTGTCTCCCACTGAGTATAATGTGCCTGGACCCACTGTCTCCCACTGAGTATAATGTGCCTGGACCCACTGTCTCCCACTGAGTATAATGTGCCAGGACCCACTGTCTCCCACTGAGTATAATGTGCCAGGACCCACTGTCTCCCACTGAGTATAATGTGCCAGGACCCACTGTCTCCCACTGAGTATAATGTGCCAGGACCCACTGTCTCCCACTGAGTATAATGTGCCAGGACCCACTGGCTCCCACTGAGTATAATGTGCCAGGACCCACTGTCTCCCACTGAGTATAATGTGCCAGGACCCACTGGCTCCCACTGAGTATAATGTGCCAGGACCCACTGGCTCCCACTGAGTATAATGTGCCAGGACCCACTGGCTCCCACTGAGTATAATGTGCCAGGACCCACTGGCTCCCACTGAGTATAATGTGCCAGGACCCACTGGCTCCCACTGAGTATAATGTGCCAGGACCCACTGGCTCCCACTGAGTATAATGTGCCAGGACCCACTGGCTCCCACTGAGTATAATGTGCCAGGACCCACTGGCTCCCACTGAGTATAATGTGCCAGGACCCACTGGCTCCCACTGAGTATAATGTGCCAGGACCCACTGGCTCCCACTGAGTATAATGTGCCCAGGACCCACTGGCTCCCACTGAGTATAATGTGCCAGGACCCACTGGCTCCCACTGAGTATAATGTGCCAGGACCCACTGTCTCCCACTGAGTATAATGTGCCAGGACCCACTGTCTCCCACTGAGTATAATGTGCCAGGACCCACGGTCTCCCACTGAGTATAATGTGCCAGGACCCACGGTCTCCCACTGAGTATAATGTGCCAGGACCCACGGTCTCCCACTGAGTATAATGTGCCAGGACCCACGGTCTCCCACTGAGTATAATGTGCCAGGACCCACGGTCTCCCGCTGAGTATAATGTGCCAGGACCCACGGTCTCCCGCTGCGTATAATGTGCCAGGACCTATGGTCTCCCGCTGAGTATAATGTGCCAGGACCCACTGTCTCCCGCTGAGTATAATGTGCCAGGACCCACTGGCTCCAATACACTTAAAATATTTTGGGGAAAAAAAAAACCTACTGTTTAACCCAACCGGCGTGCAGGCTCTATTAGCCCACCCCTCTGGTAGGGTAAAAGAAATTCAGGGTGACTGGTTCCCTTTAAGTTAGCCAGTATACGGTCAACTTTAGCCTCTCCAAACAAAAAATCACCCTCCACCTATGCTCACAATCCTCCACTCTGGCACGCCAGACCTGGGTTTTACAGTAGCTGTGCCTGTGGCCTTCCATTTCCTGATTTACATTCCCTTACTTGAAACTGACCGTTTAAACCTCTGAGATAGCTTTTTGTAGCCTTCCCCTAAACCATGATACTGAACAATCTTTGTTTTCAGATCTTTTGAGTTTCTTTGAAGATCCCATGCTGTCACTCTTCAGAGGAGAGTCAAACAGAAGCACAACTTGCAACTGGCTGCCTTAAATACCTTTTCTCATGATTGGACACACCTGCCTATGAAGTTCAAGGCTTAACAAGCTAAGCCAACCAATTTGGTGTTGCCAGTAATCAGTATTGAGCAGTTACATGCATTCAAATTAGCAAAATTACAAGGGTTCCCACATTTTTGCACAGCCAGTTTTTCACATTTGATTTAATTTCATACAAGTGAATATTGCTTCACTAAAAATCTTTGTTCAGAAAACACCCCAGTACTCGGATGTTCCTGGGATGAAACAAATCACAATTATTGGGAGAACAAGGTGCTCTAGAACAAAATGTAAATCGCTCACCAGATAGTTGATGTGGTTCAAGTGCGCCAGCCCCAGATCCCCAGCTTTAAGGAATAGCAAACCAGGATATACAAAGAAGAGTGGGGCTATCCGGCACTCAGGAATCCACAGGGCCAAAATATAGTTAAAAAAAAAAGTCTTTATTAATCCAAGTTAAAGATAAATTCGAATCTCAATGTTTCCTATGCTTTTTTACCTACAGGGGCACATGGAGATGCATATTTATTTTTAACTTTGATTAATAACATTTTTTTAACTATATTTTGGCCCTGTGGATTCCTCTGAGCCCTACTGTTTGTAGTACATCCTGGTTTGCCGCTCCCTAAAGCTGGGGATCTGGGAAATGAAAGACCTATCAATGTCTTTTTTGTTGAAAGTTAAGTAAATTATTATGCAGGCTGAGAGGGGTTCCCAAACTTTTTCATATGACTGTATATGGGTTCTAACTAGGAATAAAAAAAGTCACCTCAGTGACTGCACTGGGCACATCTGTATTAAAATTATCAGCTTTCTGTTATGCATAAAGTTCTGGCACTTTATAAATGCTTGTTGATAATAATCCTAATAATACAATGGTTTACACTAAATAGAGTGCATGAGTTCTTTTGCTAGGGAGCATTGCATAGGCATTGCTGCTAAGGAGCCCAATGATCAAAAATCTCAGGCTTTTAAAGGACAAGTAAAGGCTTAATCACTGACGTGGCAATTTGTTAGGCACCCATTTTTAACCCTTTCAACACAGATTTCAACACTTTTTTTCAGTTTAGTTGTCTTCAGATAGTTCACCAGAAATAAATACTTATTTCAGTTGCTTTCTATTTGTGTCTGTTTTTCTAGTAGGAACATTTAATTTTTCACCTTTTTAGGTCTTTCTAAAGCAGTTTTGGGAGAGGGGCTCTTCCAGTCTACTCTATAAACTGTTCTAAATGATACAATAGTTGATGCATTTCTTATCTTTGTCCCTGCTGAGCAGAATCCCCAAATTACATTAATGGCATCTGTAAATTGTAGCAGTTCAGAATCTGCAATCCAGGTGGTGAGCCATCTCATTGATAAACCAGACACAGGAATATTAAACTGCAGTTTTGGGGAGATAAAAATGGCAAAAAATAAAAAAAGGAAAGCAATTTTTGGTGAATAATCCGAAAACTACTGAACTAAAAAAAGCATTTGGAAGGTGAACCACCCCTTTAATAACTCAAAAAAAAAAAACCCCACCAGCCTGGGGTTCTATTCTAGCAAGTGCTGCACTGCCATCTTGCCTCCTGGCCCACAACCCTTGCAGTTCCCATTAGCTGGGCATATACACAGTATAGTAAAAGTTTGTCTTTTTACCGCCCAATTTCCAATTTTTCTCTACTGCACATGTGCACAGTCCAGTGCAGTTACAAGGGATTAGTGAGACACAATATGAGATGGAAGTGCTCACCATAATAGCACTCAGACTGGTGAACTGCCCACCTGCTCTATCAGCACCCAAGCCAAAAATCTGTGTACCCTCCACTGCCTCCCAGCACTCTTCTTCACCCTTATTTTCACACAGGTGCGGTGCTTTCAACAGTGGTGTAAAAAAAAAATTTCTGTGTCCCAATGCTCCCCCCCCCCTTTTTGTGCTGAAATCATATGGTGGGGTCACCCACCAGCCCCATGTAGAGAAAGAAGCACAGTAAGATGCAGATTATAATGAATTATGTGCCTGCTACTAAAGTTTACAAAGATATTTAAATACATGACCTGTATATGGACACGCAACACCTTGGTGACTTTAAATATGTTTCTAGGTAAGTATATAGAAGGGGCACATTCTCATATGTATATTAATCCATAGTAACACTTCATTGTGAAAACATGGTGATTGTGTAGCTCCTCTCTGTGAACCATTGTTTTGGCTGCATATATGAATTCTAGGGGTAAGCACAACCAGTAAGACATGAATCTTCTGGGCTTTTTATGTCACTAAAGAATAATGAGTGTTCTAGTGTAGCGGCCCTTAAGTGTAGTGCAAGTTATATCTCGCATTTTCCTTTTTATGATGCATACACGCACAACTAAAACGGTGTTAAATTGCGTTATTAGACATGTATCCATTGCAGATAACTGGTACTCTTGTGCAGGTCTGGACTGAGAATCAAAATAGGCCCTGGCATTTCAGGTTCACAGAGGCCCGATCAGCCTCAACCAGCCCACTAAATACTGACTTTCTATGGCACCTTATAGCATTTGCCAGAACCCACAGATTTCCAGTCCAGGCCTGCTCTTGTGCAAACAATCAAAATCCTCACAACCTCTGCTGCTTCTTATAGTTATTAACAGTTTATCTGAATTATATCACTTTTCTGTATGTAGACATCCATGCATTTGCTTTGCTGCATATCCGTGAAATCTACCATGGTCACTAGGGCAAAGGTGTGTAACAGGGTTTCACAGGGATTCCTGCTATTCTAGAAAGTTTTATTTGTATGAGAGGGGTTGTGGGTTCTTTAAACACAGAGCATATGGCATACGGGAAGAGGTTAGAAGACAAAGGGATCTGACAGACTGGGTGGACACTGGAGGTGGAGTTAACTTTTTGTTCTCCCATTAAATAGCTGGGGGTGGAAATATGATCCTTCCCCATGCAATGTGTGTGCTTTAGGCATCCTTTTTTTTTTTTTTTTTCTTCTTCTTGTGTTAGCTGAAAATCTCTCCCTACACAGAGCAACTCCTGATTATTCTCTGAATGTTTACACAGATCATGTAGCTTCAAGTGACATCAGGGCTCCCACAGCAGGATCATCTAAGGTTAGTGGCTTGATAGGACCAAACATATAAAATATTGTTTATAAACAAATGTGCTTTTTAAGCGAAAACACAAGATAGATCAGCAGTGAGTGGTGGGTCTGCATACCAGAAAAGGGCTGGAGATTTGCACGTGTGACTGCTGTAGTGTCATGTTTGGTGGTAAGCACAACTTACGAGACATCAATCTTCTGGGCTTTTTATATGTGTAGTGCAACTTTTGCTGTAGCTCACATTTTTTTTATGCATACATAAAACTGTGCAAAGGATACATGTTTAAAACACATAATTTAACAGCTGGCACCCCAACTCTTGAGCAAACAATCAAACTCCTCACATCATCTGCTGCTTCTTATAGTGATTAGGCCAAGAGCAGACGCAGGAGTATTGGCCGAGAGAAGCGAATCTTCACCCCGACCCATCTGCATTTATTTCAACCACTTATGCTTGCATGCTTGCTTGAAATCAATGGAGCACAGAGTGGATCCGCTTCTCTCAGCCTGAAAAAATACACAACCTGAGAGCAGAGGAACCAACACTCCCATCAGCCTTTGGCCTTATCTCCCTTCACTGCTGCAATCATGCACATGTATTGATATGGATTCCCATTGCTAAGAGCAACTCTCCCAGGCAGAATGCAGCAGTGCACCACTTCATTTAGCAGTGTAGTTATTTTAGGAAAATCATGTAAGCTTCAAACAAACATTTTCATGCCATTTTAGTTTGCTTAAGAAGCTTTGCATTGTGTGAGTTATGTAAGTAATACAATACTGACAGATATTTGTGAATATAGTACAAAGATGGACAGTAGCTTAGGGCCAAATCACTGTGGGGTGAACTAGCTTACCTAGTTTGTTTGGTTGAAAAAAGACCAAAGCCCATCAAGTTCAACATATATCTTAAGATCATAGTACGTTTGATGTTATGCTTCTTCAAGAAATCATCCAGGCAGATTTAGCATAAATCTGTGACTTTTTATTTTTTTATAGAAAAAACTCATACTTGAAAGTGTGTGTATTTATTAAAGAACTGGACTCTCAAAAACTCAATTCATTAAAAAATGTGAACAGAAAACTTGATTGCAGCGCAATCTCATTCTACTCACCATTTTCATTGTCTACCAACTTGAATAACTAGAATTGAAAAAATCAATTGAATTTTGCTAGGACAATTCTCATTGACTTCTAAATGAACTTACCAGTTTTAGATGGCAACTTTTTGCATTTTTTTCCCAAGTTTTTTTATGCGTAATAGATCTCGAACATTCGAATTTCAGGAAACTATCAATCCATGTGTTCTAGAGCAAAAAAATTGAGGTAAAGCTGTAATGGAATGTTAATAAATTGTCCTTTAAAGGTGTGGTTGGATACGTCATCACCCAGCAGGGCATTCCTCACCTCACTGCCATCACCAAGAAGATCTACTTACGCTGCTTTAAATGGAAGCTCTGTTCCTATAATCTAAAGGGGCGGTTTCTGGTGCATTGATCCTTTTTATGGCAAACAAGATCCCCTGCTATCTGTCTATAATGTTCTTTAATGTACTTGTAACATTACACAAGCACCTTTTCTCCAGAGAAAAGTATCCCAACCGTGACAGTCTACCCCAGGGGTCCTCAACCTTTTTTACCTGTGAGCCACATTCAAATGTAATAAGAGTTGGGGAGCAACACAAGCATGAAAAAGTCCCTTGGGGTGCCATATAAGGGCTGTGATTGGCTATTTGGTAGCCCCTATGCGGACTGGCAGCCTACAAGAGGCTTTACTTGGCACTATACTTCGTTTTTATGTAATTAAAACTTGCTTTCAAGCTCGGAATTCAAAAATAAGCACCTCCTTTGAGGACCCTGAGAGCAACATCCAAGTGGTTGGAGAGCAACATGTTGCTCGCGAGCTACTGGTTGGGGATCACTGGTCTACCCTCATAGATTAAATCCTTCATCCCTTTTACCAGTTTAGTCGTGGCACATGGGTGTTGGTAATTTCCACGACCTTCTCAGGGAAAAACATTGGCAACCAAATATCCATATTGGCAGGGTGCCAGGAAATGTTTACACAACAATTCATATTGTGAGTATGAAATCTTAAATAATTTCCCTGATGCTCTGTGCTTGTGCTCCTGGTAGCAGAAAACGCCACCACTTCTTTGTGAGCACCACAGCGATTTACTTTCAGCTTCCTCCATCTCTCACAGCTATATTTTACCTAATCCGTGATTGCAGAAACTGAGCATGCTCCCCTGAAACCAGGTCTGGATTAGGTTCAGTGTTGGGAGATTGCTTACTGCAGAAGATATAGCTTGATAGTACCTGTGTTGCACTACATTGTCAGTGTGTAAGGTGAACAGAGTATGTTCTGTTAGTTGTAAATTCTATAAGTTACTTTTATACCCTTTTTTTAAAAAAAAATCTTCTTAAAGAAGAAGGAAAGGCTAAAATTAAGTAAGCTTTATCAGAAAAGTCTATGTAAATACACCAGTAAACCCTCAAAATAATGCTCTTGTTTTTAGCATAAACCTCCAGGGCTATGGCTTGAGCATGCTCAGTTTCTCCTCTCTAACTTTTTTATCCCCCCCCCCCGCTATAATCTAAGCGGACCCAGAACTATGAGTGAGCACGGAGAGACTCAGGCAGGAAGTGATGTCACAGCAAACTAAAATTTTTCTGTTTCTGATTTTTTAAATAAAAGTCTGACCAAATTAGAAACTAAGATTTTACCTTATTTATTATTTAAAAAAGCTTGATTCAATCTGTTTGGATAAAATCAGGTCCGATTTTTTTTTTTTTTTTTGTAACTTATATTCTTTTTCTCATCAAAGAAGAAAATACAAAGCAATAGCATGTGTGGTACAGTCATTACACGTGGACCAGAAGGAACAATATGAGGTCTCAGTTACACATCAATGCCCAGTGCTTATTCTCACAGTCCGAGTTATACATGCTAGTCTGTATATGTACCAATTAGCATTAAAACAGTTATATCAAATTATACAATAAAAGAAAAAGAGAAAAAAAAGACAGAGAGAGACCAACTAGAGAGAGAGGGTCAGGGGCCAGTAGGGAAGGGGGTCCTAGTTCGCTAAATGCAATTGATATTGCTAAACTGTTTGTAAGCTAAGTATCTTGCAGAGTTGAATTTGAAAGTAGTTCCCACGGAGATCAGATCTTGAGATATAAGGGGACTTTATTTTGCAGTCTAGCCAAATTATATTCATACTGCTTGATAGTATTAACCCTTCGTTTCACTTCTTGTAGGGAGGGGATAGAGGATGTTCTCCATTTGGCCGCAATGGAGATGCGGGCAGCTGAAAGTATCTGGTTAGCCAATTTTTGCATGTGTTTTGGAAGATGCTTATATGGCTTCCCCAAGAGTACATGCAGAATGCATTTATCCAAAATCTGGTGGGTCACCTGATTTAGCAGGTTTATGACGTCATCCCAGAATGTCAAAATTTGAGGACAGAACCAGAAAATGTGAGGCAAGGTCCCTTGGTGCCCGCATTCCCTCCAACAGTTAGAGGAAGTACCCGGGAATAACCTGTGGAGCTTGACTGGTGTGTGATACCAAAACATTAGAATTTTAAAGATGTTTTCTTGTTGCCTGACAAGTAATCCCACGTTTGGTGTAAAAAGGTCAGATTTTTAGGCTAATTCCAGCGCAGACCACAGAAACGTCAAAATATAATAGGGACCTCTGCCATTGACGTGCACACAACCTCAGCAGGCATGGGATGGCAGATTTTCAGATTCGGGCTTTTCGCTGCATAAAGCTTTAATACGGTATATGTTGAAAAATACGAGTTTAAAAATAAAAACCTGCAAAACTTCGAGTTTTGCCCCAAAAAGCCCAACTGGAGTTTAATTAAATAACCCCCTAAATGTCAAGTGATTTTAAAGTGCTTGACGGGTGATTTTGCAAATATTTGTAACCTTATGATGTAATTTCTGGAAAGTATATTGTGCTGTTATCCATATTTCTAGTAATAAAATGTAGTATTTTAGTTACAAATTTTTAGACTACTTTCTTTTTTGTCTCCACAGAGGTTTAATTAAACTAAGGAAAATTGATCAAGTCTTTGCATATTCTCTGAGGAATTGAACAGGTTAACTGGAATACCTTCATAAGCTGAGAATGACCCCTACCACCAACAGGGATCCTGTTTCAAGCACAGACAGCAATATTGGCCTTGTGTGTTTGCCACCCATCTCTGATGACCTGCAATTGATCTGGACTCGGGCAGAGCTGACCAATGAACTAGATGATCACCAACAGTTACTCCACACCTTCAGTTACTTCCCTTATCCTAGCATACCTGAGATTGCTTTGCTGTGCATGCGCAATGGTCTACAAATGGAAAAGGTCAAGTCATGGTTTATGGTACAGCGGATCCGCTGTGGTATCAGCTGGTCATCTGAAGAAATTGAAGAGACCCGTTCACGTCTACTATTCAATCAAGACAAGCTTTATTTTGAACCTTTGCTTACATTGGCCAAAGAATCTGGTATATCTCCTACACCTGAAAAATTAAAAGTTCAGTCTCCAAAGAGCAGCAAAAGGCAAAACATGACAACTCCACAAACTTCCCCATGTTTCGATCACGCTGTACCAGAAGCAAAAAGGCTCAAAACAGAGGGTGTGGCTTCAGAGACTGAATCTATAAAGGTTAATACGCACATGATGCATAGTTCAGATAAGAAATGGGATCCATCAGAGACACAACAAGAGCATGGACACTCCTCAAGTGTTCTTGGTCATGGGCTTCTGATTGGTGAAGATGGGACAGAAGTTAGCCCGGCTGTTGAATGCATTCCGTCTGAGGAAGAGCTTTTGAAAGAGACCACTTCATTCTGCTATCCAGAGGGTCTTTCCACATTGCAGGATTATTATGGTCTTCGAGAGCAGAGTAGGGGGTCTTCTACTCCAGGCATGAGGCGACAGCGGAAAACCAAAGAACAGCTAGCAATTCTCAAGTCTTTCTTTGTGAAGTGTCAGTGGGCTGGTCGGGAAGACTACAAAAAGCTAGAGGAAATAACAGGGTTACCAAGAACAGAGATCATACAGTGGTTTGGGGATACCCGTTATGGACTTAAACATGGCCAACTGAAATGGTTCAGAGAGAGTGCTCAGGAGCAGCCTACTTGGTTAGAACCACAACATCTTATTTCTCAAAATGGAAATGAAGTTGAGTCAATGCCTGGAGAAATGTCTTCTTTAACACCTGCGTTTGGAGAGCTGGGAGCAGACAACAGAAGTACAGTTCAGTCCATAAAGAATTCAGGGGCAAATCTCAGGGCATCACCTGTAACCCTGATAGCAGCAACATCTAGTAAGACCTCTCTGAAATTCTTGGCAAATTCACCAGAAATCAAGGATGGTAAGCAGGAAGTTTCTTTAGGATCAGTTCTGCAGGATGATTCAGGTGCAGATGTTCAGTTTGCAAACACTTCAGGTTCTGAACAACAGTTGGCACCTTCAGCTTTACAGACTATGAAGAAAAATTCATCGGCCTCTCCTGCTCAGACATCCAGTCAAAGGGTGAAATATTTTTTGTTAGAAACGTCTAAAGAACAAGCTGAGGTAGATGACGAAGAGGAGAGGTGTGTTGTGGAAGTGATTGAGGGTGAAGATGATGATGATTATGATGATGATGATGTGATTAGTCAGGACTAAATGCTCGTTTGTTTTCAAGCAATCCTGACTGCATACAGGTCTATAGGTGTTACACACTATAAAGTCACCAGCATGAATGCCATCAGTAGGATTCACTGTACATCACTTTCTTTTCTTACTTGATTTCTATAGTAACCTACTTCGAGTAATGGCAGCGTGCACTTGGTATAGCTAAATGGAGAACTAGAAAGGCCCGCTGTACATACACTGCGTTGTAATCTTTTATGTAGGAGTTTTATTATTCAGAACCTACGTTCAGTTTGAAATCCTCGTTTGTATCACAGCAGCCAAGAACATTTGTTTTTATTACCACTGAGTGAATTTTTTTGACTTGGCTACTGAAGACATCTTCACAACAGCGCAAGAGTAGCCCTGACATTCTATTATCTTTTATTTCTCAGTGCAGTCTGTGACTAGTAATTGTATAATAGAAGCTCCAGTACTGCCCTGAAACCTAGTTCCTAGTCTTTGCAGCATATTTACAGCATTTTAATAAATAACCTGAAAAGGCCACATGCTTCAAACTCTGTTGAAGGGGAAATTTAAATAGTATATACTGCTTAAAGCAAATGGCTACTGAGTAGAGCTGGTGTATTGCCCCTGTGGTGTAGCAGCTCTGTGCAAAAGAAAGCCAAGCCCTGCAAATGTCTTGCTTACTAGGCTGCTTGAATCTTACTTCCCTGAGACAATTGTACAGCACATTAACACTGCAGGGTATCAGAATTTGTAGGCAAATTGTATACATATGTTTATTAAGGTTGTTTGTGCTAGGGAATCTGTTTTGTACACTTTCCTGTTGGTCGGCACAATCTCTGGTAATACCTTTTGCAGTATAGAGTAGTCCGTTCCTGCAGAGAATCCGCAATCGGTTGTATTTTCTGGTCCTTGACCTATAGAGGACCTTGTGAGCTGTTCTTATAAAGTCTAAACTAAATGGAAAGCTCAGTTTGTGATCCTGTGTTTTAATGAGTATTCCGTGCATAGCAGTTACAGGGCCTATACCAGTGTACCCCTATATAACAATGTTTCTTATAAACTGCATGATAGGGAGGGGTGTTCATTTGTACCTAGTTTTTAAAGACTTTGTCTAAACCTTGTGTGACAGTCAACACACAACACCATAGCCAATTCTGAATTCTGTGTGTGTATAGCAAATTTTCTGTGGGATCCACAATTGGCACTGGTGTGATAACCTGTGCAAGAGCACACTGACCTATTCACTTGGTTATAAGCACAGCCAATGACATTTGATTTCTCCAGGTGAATCTGATTAGCATACAATACATTCCTTTTCACTTACAAATCGCAAAGATATCAGCCTCCCGGAATAATGGCTTTCCATTAAGTTTTTACCATACCCACCTACTGTATCAGTTATTAATAATTAGCATGTATCCACCCCTGCCTGGTGTATAAGGGCAGAGACACACATGGAGATTCAGGGAGATCAGTGGCCCAGCGACAAATCACCTCTTCTTCTGGGTGACTAATCTCCCCGCAATGCCTTCCCGCCGGCTAGAATCTCTGGCGGGATGGCACTCGGATCGCTTTGTTTTTCGAAGTTTCCTCGTGAGGCGACTTCATAAAACGAATCGCTCCGAGTGCCATCCAACCGGTGATTTAGATTCTAGCCAGCGGGAAGACAGTTAGGGGAGATTTCTCCCCGAATCTCCACGTGTGTTTCTGCCTTAATGTGGGTGACCCCCTGATAATCCGGGTGGGTAGAGCACTCTTGATTAAGTGTTATCTGGCTGCTCTGTGTTGATAATGTATTGAATGTATGTCTGCCCAAAATAAGTAACCAATGAATTACAACACAATTACTTCAAGAGCCATCTATTCAGTCTGATTTTCAGTACAGTAAATCTCTGAGTGTTGTCATCCGATATCTATTAGTAGCAAACATTACTCCAATGTTTTTTACTTCTAATGTACCGTAGGTATTTTTACAAACAGAAATGAAGCTTGTTTCCTTGCAGCACATAGGAGCATTTGCAAATATTGGGTGCACTGGGGCAATCACCATTAATTGGCCAAAAATGCTTCCTTTTGTGTAGTAGTTAATGTATAGTACAGGCATTTTAACACAATACTAAGCTGTTTTTATTGTTTTCGTATTGCTGGACATCTGTATCTGTGTACTATGTTTTATACAGGTCTGTGATCCGTTATCCAGAAAGCTCCATTTTAATAAAATAATTCAAATTTTGAAAAAGTATTTCCTTTTTCCTATGTAATAATAAAAAGGTCCATAATTACTGAAATACCCCTTATCCAGAAAAGCCCATGTCCCAAGGATTTGGCATGAGAGGTCCCATTCCTGTACAAAGGTTTTAACACTGTCACGTAAGCTGACCAGACTACTCCGGTCACATAGTCATGTATCTGATCTGAATTAATGTATACACCATCTGCTTGTATTTTAGCTGTATAAACACATCATAAAGACTCGTTTTAAAGGGGTGGTTCAACTTTAAGTAAACGTTTAGTGTGTTGCAGAATGGCTAATTCTAAGCAACTTTTCAGTTGGTCTTCATTATTAAGTTTATATAGTTTTTAATTATTTTCTTTTAAATGGGCCATCTAAAAACAAAGGCTACACATTTATTGTTATTGCTACTTTGTATTGCTTCCCTTTCTATTCAGGCCCTCTTCTATTCATATTCCAGTCTCTTCTTCAAATCTGTGTATGGTCGCTAAAGTAATCTGGACCCTAGCAACCAGATTGCTGATTAAAAAGCGAAATATCTTAATACAAAAAGAATAATAAAAAATAAAAAACAATTGCAAATTGTCCCAGGATATTACTCTACATGATACTAAAAGTTAACTCAAATGTGAAGAACCCCATTAAGAAATGGTCAGCCACTTTCCATGATGCATTTGCTTACTTAGCCTTTTTTTTTTTTTTTTGGTATATTTTCAGTGTATATTTTTTTTCACTGTTTAGGGATGAGAAATAACCAGCTATGAGGACCAAAAAAATCAATTTTATATACATGTTACAAGTAAGATTTCAGATTGAGGTGTACATTTGTATATCAAAATATAATATATAACATGCTGTTTTATGCAGATGGCTTGTTTATTCCCTTTTAAAGCAATGTGTTGTTTTTGCCCTTGATTAAAAAAAAAATTAAAAAATTTGTGTTTTTGTTAAAAAGTCCTGTCCTAAAACACCTAATTTTGAAATCATTCGTTAATAAGAATATTTTAATATTTGTTTTTACTGAGTTTTTTTTTAGTTAACCACAAGAGGTCACTGTTGGCATGAGGTTTGAATGATGTGATAAAGAACACATGGAGCAACTTTCTCACGGTGTAACATACGGGCCTTGCTCCACTTCACATTGCCAGTCTCACTGGCAGTAGTTACAGTAAAACATAGACTGTGTTTTTGGAGCATGCACCCTAACAGCTGCTTTTGTACCTAGTGCTGCACCCACTAATAGTAAGTTAAAATATGCCAACACATAGACGATCTCACAGAAAATATACTGCAACAAAGAAAATGATATGTCATAAGTTTAGATGGTTATGAATTAAAGTGGTGGTAAAATATTGTCTGTTTTGGTCATTCATGGTTACTTTTTGACCCACCCACTGTCTCCAGAGATATTTTCTTGTATGAACCCGTTCTGTAGCACAATATGCACCACAGACATAGTAGCTGACCTTGTATGTTGAGAACAGGAACAGCTCTGCCTTAAAGGGGTGGTTCACCTTTAAATTATCTTTTAGTATGTTATAGAATGACTAATTTATGTAACTTCAATCGGTTTTCATTATTTATTTGTAATTATTTCACTTCTCGCACTGACGCCATTTAAAAAACAAATGCTCTGTAAGGCTACAAATTTATAGTTATTGCTACTTTTTATTACTTTTCATTCTATTCAGGTCTCTCCTATTCATATTCCAGTCTCTTATTTAAAGCAATGCATGGTTGCTGGGGGGATTTGGACCCTAGCAACAAGATGACTGAAATTGCAAACTGGAGAGCTGCTGAATAAAAAGCTAAATAACTCAAAAACCACAAATAATAAAAAAAAATGAAAACCAATTAAGAATTGTCTCAGAATATTACATTCTACATCATACTAAAAGTTAATTTAAAGGTGAACAACCCCTTTAAGGTGGCCATAAACGAGCAGATTAAAGCCACCGATATCAGTCCTTTAGACCGATTTGACAGTTTATCTGTCCGCGCGTGGAGGCTTCCGACAGGTCTCCTCGATCGACATCGGGCCGGTTTGATTTTTTTTCCTGTGATCAAGGATCGCATCGGCTAGTTGATGCAGTCCTACGACCCCTAGACGTCTATTTCCTTCATATAATTCCTTCATTTGGCCCTAGTGCCAAATGTTCAGATTAACCCGATATTGCCCTGCTGTTGGTGGGCATATTGGGGAAAGATCCGCTCGTTTGCTGACCTCGCCAAACGAGCGGCTCTTGTAGTGTATGGCCACCTTTAATTTGGTTACTATAACAAATGGAATCTGTCTTGGCCTTTTGGAAATCAATATGTTATGTTTTATAACCAAGATACTAGTCAAGGTTGGACATGTACAGACATCAGTTGCCCAATACAACTGGTTTATGTATCATGTTCCAGCAACATGCTGTGATATGTCACTACCACTCTAACAATTTAATTTAATGACAATTTAAAGGACATGCACTGGCCCGCCTGGCCCAGAGTCCAACTTGGTTAATACTTGCAGTTTAGTAACAATAACACACTGTCCAACAGTTATCTAATAGTGTAGCCTTCTTATTGCTATGGGGTATGCATAGTAACAGAAATGAGTAGAGATCAATTATGCTCTGTTTATAGGGGTGGTGGTCAGGGCATAGGCTAAGCCAAGTATTGTACTAGCATATGACGGGGTTAATATTTTGGTTTTTGATGACCCTTCTGTACTATAGTGTTGTACAGGTAAAGGAGCAGGCTCAAGTGTTTGAGGAACTGATCAACCCTAAGAAATCAGTTGGGACAAATTATGAAATAATGTTTGTCAAGGACAGAGAAATGTTATGCATTCCTATAGGTACATTTCCCAAGTGGACAAACCACACAGAGGCACTTCTATACAGTGATCAAAACAAGTTCCTTATTCAATAGTTTCCTACAGATGCGAGGAATTGTTTAGTCCTCTGTAATTTGGTTAATGTCACTTGGTAGGTCCTTCTCCATGGTTTAATTATCTCCCAAAATGCTTTCATGCTTTCAGTGCAGCTTGGCATAGTTTTCTAAGTTAGTAAAGGTTTTGGCAGGGTCCTAAATTGGGGAACTAATGTGTGTAAATGAGTTCTCTCATACATTGCCAATAACTTATTCTGTTCTGGGAGGTGATCATCTCAAGGGGGTGGTGTCCTCCCTCTACATTTTAACGATTTTGATAATGAATAAGGAATTTTAGCCATGTCCATAGGCACCCACCTAGGTCCCACACGTCTAAATATGATGTCCTGAAAACGTTTCTGCTGTATTTTATCAAAGGGTCTGTTAGTCAATGGTAAATCGCAATGTATCAATTTATATAAGCCAAAGGGGTCAATAAAAGTGGATTGTTTCTGTGATCATCGGTGAGCTTGTTTTGAAAATACCATTCACTGAGGTTAGTCAGTAGAAGTAGATGCATGGAGTATGCATTAATAGTAGTTTAGTGGTTGAAGCAGTGCTGGTAATTTCTTTTCTTATAGCTTCCTATATGGCTCCAAGGAGTCTCTGGGATATCACTGCATTGGACACTGCAGCCCTGGGTTTTGTAGATTATGAGCAGCTCCGCATGTGCTCTTTATAGAAAGTGAACCCTGGGCTATAATAGCCTCTGGTAGCTTGAGGAACTCATTCTTTGGATTAAGGATGGCATATTGCCTTTATGGGGATTGTGCAGTCATATTACGCCTTGAGCATATTGACATGCAGTATTTCTGTCTCTTGCATTAAGGATGAAGAACTATGGCATCACTGATGTTTCTTATCTTAAAAAACTACAGTTTAATCATCCTCTCATGTTATATGTAGTTTGCTGTTGTGTGAATAGATAAGAGCATATACCCATTTACCCATATAGAAAATGACAGGTAGTTATCACACACTCTTTTCTTTAAAGGTGCACAGTGCATTTTGTTGTTTCTAATAGTGCTAGCATAGCCTGTTGATCTAGTGTTGCTTGGATGTGTTTGCAGTCATACTATAAGCACAGAATGTGTTATGACATGAATCTGGTCTCCTGGTTCAACAGCATTCCATTTTTGAAAAAACCTATCCAGTTACTTGGGCCTCACTTACCGTACTTGGGACTTACCAGTTGGGGAACCTTTGTGTTTTTTTGTTTTGTTTAGTCACATTATTCTAAGGCTAGGGACAGAAATCAGCCTGGCAAAATCCACAGCCTGATTTCAGCCCGACCACTAGCCGAATCTTGTTTTCTGCTCGAATCTGGAAGTATTGTGTGGGCTCCGGCGCAAACAGCCTTGGCGAATTTCAGCTCAAAATGCAAAGTCTGCTGAGTCTGTTCGCTTCAGAGCCGACAAGAAGATTCAGCTAGAGGTCGGGGGCTGAAATAACCCTGCAGATTTTGGCAGGCTGATTTCTCCCTCTTTTGTCCCTAGCCCAGGGGTGTCCAACCTTTTGGCTTCCCTGGGCCACATTGGAGAAAGAAAATTGTCTGGGGCCACACATGAAATACACAAACACTTTTGATTTGTAAAAGTAAAGAAAATACACAGAAAATAACTACAATACCAGTTGGATAACCAGATGGACACTGGAATATGGGACTTATTATTACATTATTATGATGTTTCCTCGGGAACTGAGCGTTTCAAGCTGGGCCGCATTCATATCCATCCTGGGCCGCATGCAGCCCTCGGGTGCAGGTTGGACACCCCTGCCCTAGCCTAAAGTCTTTGCTCAGCAGAAGGCAACTAGGGATCAGGGACATCACACTAGACAGATAATTACAGTTGAGGCACTGTTAAACTTTATTAGTCATGTCATTCACAGCAGGGATTCCCTGGGTTTGGAGTGTTGATCTGAACCGCTCTCCTTTTTAATTCTTTGTGTTGGAGAATCTAAAGGAAGTAATGAGATAATGAATAATGAAACTATGTGTTCCAAGATCACATCAAATATATGTAGAAATGGTGACTGCTTAGATTGTGTCTCCAAGACCAGTTTATAATACAGGAAAAAGTATTCATAGATTTGTTCTGCTAAATAGATGTTATATTGGAGACAAATCCAGTTTTGTTACTAAAGGATATGTAAAACCTGTAAACTTTAGAAATTGTTGAGGGTGCTTTTCTAAGCACTTTTGCAGTTTATTTTTTTTCTGTTTAAAATCTATTAAGCTGAAGTGCTAATATGATGAATTTTGCAACAACGGCTCCATCTGCTGGTCTGTTCTTGTGACAGTACAGATGGAATGATATATACATTTTAGATGGAAAACAGCTTAATAGCTTTAAAAACTTAATGTATATTGGAAAAGTGCTTAAAATTGTTTATACAGATGGGGATTGTGGCCAATAAGGTGGCGGGGGACACAGGTCATTAGTATGCTCCATTTGGTTATTGGCTGCCAGCTAGTTATGTCACTGTGTGTGCCGTTGGGGTTAATGCTATCCAGACAGATGCCTGTAAGTTCCTTGGTGTCCCATTGTACTGTCCAACTCCAAAGAGCACCCTGGTGCCATAGGATTTGATCTTGGTTCCTAAGAATCTACATATATCACCAGTGGACTCCTCTAAACTAAAATGTGTTATTCCTGATCTGATTCCCTCCTGGTTACCACTGCTACTGCCCCCATAGTGTGGCACATCTAATAGCTTGTGGCTCATATACACTCATGGCCTCCTGGCAATCCCTGATGTTGCTGCACCCCCAGCCTCCCTGCTACTTATGCCACTGACTGAATATCAAGGTGGATACAGATTGATACATGTCTAGGATAACAACAGCATTTACATGGGTGGTTAGACAGGGATCAGATGGATACATGAGTATGGTCTGATTTGAGTGAGAGGGTTAAAGGGGTCTTCCTCCTACTTTGTGCAGCTGCGCATGTGCAGTAGAACGAAAAGCCGAACTTTAACTAAAAAGGCGGCTATTTTGTTCAACTGCGAATTAATTTGCCCCGGTAAATTTGAAGACAGAAGGATCGATCTGTGGTGCTCACTGGTATGACCTCGGGCTGGTGCAGTTTTCTGCTGATAGGAGCACCGACCCGGGGTTTCAGGTAAGTAACTACAATCACTTGTGGGTGCCTAACATTTGGCACCCCCAAGTGCTGCAAGCCTTTCCTTCTCCATTTCTAACTGATACAGATGAAAGTGAATACTACTCTTCTAGAACAGTCTAATGTGCTTCAGAGAAGGAACACAAATTCCTTAATAACTTCAAATAGTTCATATTGTATTAAACCAGTAGCCTTGTTATTTTCTACTTGATAAAATAGGCACGCACAGCCGTACCTCCCAGCCTCTTCATTTATTGTTACTTGATAGAATACTGTACATAACCATTTCTTTATCTTGGATTCCACATGGATATACATCTAACCATATCAAGATTCAAATTTGCATTTTGAGGATATATATACTTACGCTCCAGAGGAATAAGAGCCTGGAGTCCTTGGAGTGAAGCTTAGCTGCAAAAGAATTTTGGGCTCAGTTGGAAACACATGGTAATCTTTTTTTAAAGCACCAATAAAACCAGAAACTGACTGTACATGTCACGTTTACTGCACTTGTACCAACATCATCATAAAATTAGTTTCATTATTCTTTTCATAAAATAAAAATGACATACCCGGATTGCTCTGAGTCGGTCAGTACTGTTGCTTGGTGTCAAACAGGATTCCATCAAACCACCTGCTGGAGGATTATAGTAATTAATACTCACGTATGATACAGTATAGATACATTATATAATATGTTTCCAGAATTAATATATCATTTGGCACCCCCAGTGATTTCAAATTTCCTTTAAGAGTGGTGGCAGACGGGGCAACTTGGGGTTGACTTCGGAAATCTGAAGCGATCCCTCCAGCGATTTGTATTCTAGCCAGTGGGAAGGCAGTAAGGGGGGGGGAGTAGTAGCCCGCAGAAGAGGAGTCTCCCCTTCTGCCACCGCCCTAAGTCGTTCCTGTGGTAGGCTACTTTCAATGATCTTATCAACTAGTCTACAGTCTTATATCTGCCATGTGGTTAGTGCCCATTTTTTTGCACTTTGTACACTTTATATATGAGCCCTTACATTGACCTTTTCAATAACTTTTAGTATGTTATGGATATATTGTAAACTACTTTTTAGTTAGCATTCATTATTTATTTAGGGGGTTATTTACTAAAACTCAAATTAATCTCAGTCTTTTATTAAAACAAAGTCGACCAAACTCCCTTCCACGAATTGAACTCATTTATCAATAATCTTTCTCAAAAAAGTTAGAACGAAAAAATGTTGTGACAAAAATGATTCGAATCATATGATTGACACTCCGAAAACTCGACTTTTCGAATTGACCGGCTCCTGATAAAATTCTGAATTCCAAACTGCTACATCATTGATGAGGTTAAGCTCAAGTAACCAGATAACAGTTGAAATTCCAAGCCTGACATTTCGTGAACAAAAAATTTAAAAAACCCTATTGTACACTGTCTTTAAATACTGCTGTATGTTTAATACAGATAGTTAATTTTAAGGTTGAATTCATCTTTATGAATAAAATGTACGTATTATTTATACATGTTAAACAACCCAACATTATTTTCTGCATGTAAGAGGCATGTAAAGGCAAAAAAATAAAATCCTGTTTTTACTTTACTTTAATGAAAAAGAAATCTATCTTCAATATACTTTAATACATAAATGTGTACTGTTTTTATTAGAAACCTGACTGTATACAGTGAAATTCTCCCTTCATTTACTGCTGTGGAAAGGAATTGTCAGCCGGTCCCTAACTGCTATGCAGGGAAACAATCATACTTATGAACAGCAGGGGAAGCCCCCGCCTTATTTCCCAGCCTTTCAGAATTCCAGCAGCTTTGTTTCCCTGTAGAGCGGTCGGCGACTGTGTAGAGATTTGTATTGAATTTTATTTTTGCCTTTACATCCCCTTTAATGTTTCCAACTCCAGCAGCAGGGACAAAGAACGTGGCGCCAGATGTAAACAGATAAACTGGGATTCTATTTGGAGGATTATTTTCCTGCAGCCACTGGTTCTGCAGAGTGGGAGAAAATTTGTATTAAACAATACTAAAACTATAAAATCCACATTAGATTACAGGACAACACAGAACTCAGTGCAGTCTGTATATTCTGATTATTAATCAGTCTTGCTGTTTCGGCTTCTGGCAGATATTATTTGACTTGTGCTATTTTGATAGTTTATGATGATACCTAATCAGCAGCCCAGACCACACTGAGCATGTGCACAGTCTTGGTCTTGTAAAAGATGACAGCCCCCTGTGGACAACTTTGAAAGCATAAATCATTTGTTTGATTAGGCTTGTGGTGCAGTAAGTTCATGTTTATGTTTAGTATACAAAATACAGCATTTCTAGCCTTATTCTATTTTAGACTATCCTTGTCCTTTAAATTAGTGGACATATTATGTCTCACCAGTAGATGTCTCTCAAAGTGCAGAGTACAACCAATACAATACAATACCAACAGCAAACAAATGGATTTTTAAAAAAAAAGTCAAAACTTGGCTTCTTATTGGTCCTTGCAAGTATTGCTCCAAATGCTATAAACAAAATCAGAACAGACCCTAGCAGTGCTGGTAAACTGGAAATGCCTTTATTTGACCACATGACCAGGCAAAATGACTTGAGATGGCTGCATCAATACCAAAATTACAACCAAAAAAAATACACTTGCTGGTTCAGGAATAAAATGTTATATTGTAGAGTGAATTATTTGCAGTGTAAATAGTATAATTTAGAAATAAAAACGACATCATAAAAATCCCTTTAAGAACCAATAGAGTTTTTTCTTGTCAACCATCACGAACAACCAACATAACAGGGTTTGTTTCATTACCTGAGAGTAGTCGAGGAGAGTTATTGTTAAGCTGGGTTTGACTATGATCTCTGGATACATTAGTGAGTCCTTCCAAAACAGGGCGATTTAGTACAGAAGATGACTGTGAAGATACACTGTAAAATAAAAAACAGCACTAAGATTTCGTCACAAAGGTTTCCGTTAACAACAGCAAAAATATAAATATCTAAAAACAACTGGAAAAAAACTATTGTGGATAAATAGTGTGATGGTCGACATATTTATTTACATATATACAGTATATAAATATTACGCTTATATAATAATAATGCGTGACATTCAAAAAACCCTTTTTGCTGGTTCTTATCTGCAGTGTCATTAAAAGACATTGATGAGTCACTGAAATGTCAGTGTACAACTAAATCCAGAAGGCTATCACATGTACAAATGAATCTGGAAGGAGATCAAGAAAGGACACACACTGCAGTGCAGGAGTGTACAATAAAGCACATTACACTACTAGATGGAGCTAATGATTTATGTCACATGAGCTTATGTGGGGGGGAGGGGTTGTTATGTGGTTTTATTAAGTCAGTGGCATACAGCAGACCCTGTGGTCACTGAGGGGGCCTGGGGTAGAAGGTGGCCCGGATCACTTGAAGCGAACTAGCATAATTAGTGTCCAGTGTTCCTTTGTTAGTTTGCATATGTAAATAAATGGTTCCTGGGCACTACCTTTGTTAGTATATATTCAATTTCAATTTAGTGATCATGAACTGCTTTTCTTACCGATGGGAGACACTGCTTGTAGACATTGGAGATCCTAAAAATAAAGCACAATCGGGAATTTTGCACCGACTTTGACATGGATAAAACATGTAGAAAGGCAGATATCAAAGAGAACAGTTTATTCATAACAATCAGCTATCTAGAAAATAAAATCATGGCACCATGTTTAAAATCAAGCCCAGCATGAAAAAGGTCTAGCTTATTTAACTGCTCATTTTCCCATGTTCCAATATTTTTATTCATGATGCAATAATGCTTACCGTAACTGGATACTGGTGTGGTTCTTTCCTGTACTCTGCCTGCTGATACTGGCTGCTGTAAAAATATATATCTTCTGTTACATTAACATTTATGACTGCACACTTTGTTGGCTGTCCCAAATCACACAAAACACTTGTAGTACAGGCATAGGTTTATAGCGAGATATATATCCTAAGAAGTCTACCAATGTCTCTATAGGTGGAGCTGCCAATTGCAATGGCATTAGGACGCTGTGTTTTCACTGTATAATAAAATATTATATTAACTAGGTAATTCTTGCAGCCAAAAAGTCCTCTGGTATCTGTGCAAGTGTAGAGCTCTTCTAGATTAGAGAATTGAGAAAGTACAACATTAGACTTTCAGAGTTGTTCACCTTTCAACACTTTTTTTCAGTTCAGTTTTTTTCAGACAGTTCACCAGAAAAAGTCTTTATTTTTGGTGAACAATCTGAAAACAAAAGAATTGAAAAAGTGTTTAGAAGGTGATCAACCCCTGCAGTAGGTCAAATATGCTGCTTCCTGCAATGTCTGTCCTTCTAAAGGGAAAACAGAATTCTGCAAACAAAGAAAAAAAAATCCAATATACATCACAACCAATAAAACTACCCATCCATATACTGTACAATATACTAATAATATATACTGTACATATATATCTATATACATATCTATATCTATATATATATCTATATATATATATATATATATATATATATATATATATATATATATATATATATATATATATATATATATAAAACAAGGGAAAGTTGTGTTTACCACTAATTTTGTAAAACCATTATATATATATAGACAACTACAAGAGACATTTTGAGTACATTATGTAATACTGATACCCCATACCATGTTTTGGCTATTCACAAGACATCATCCTAAACATGTAGAGCATATTAGATCATGAAATGACTCCAGTTACTGACAGTGTGAAAAAGAGGGAATGCAGGATTTTTGTTTATTAAACACTATAAAGACACATAAACACAAAACAAGGTCAATGCTGCACACAGTACTATCTATAAGTAGTTGTTAGGGATTAAACTGAACTGCATTTTAGGTTCAAGTTTTATGTGGTTCACAAATGGTGTTTAACAATTCTCAACCCTTATCCTAGGTCACTCCCTCATCTTTTTTATGATATTCTATAAGTAGCCAATTTAAACACATTGTGGGATGTCAGTAGGGCTCTCTTACCAACATCGATGCTAATTTGCTCAAGTACAGTTGCAATAACACCTAATTAACATAAAATAAAAGCAAATATCTTACTGGTTGCTATGACATTGAAATTTCATATGAGATTTGTTCCTTTATAGATCATTCCATAAAGACATATTTGGCTGTATAGTATTGGCTGCACTATGTTTGGATATATGTGGATTTTGTTTTTAGAATTCTAGTTATAAGCAGATAGGGCTTTACACTTACACTCTGTCCTCCTGACCGTGATAGTCCACGTAGCAGTGATTCCAATGAGGACGATCGGCTATCAAAAATAAAGAAGCAACGATCATCTTAGTCTGCTCTTCATCATCAAAGCTCAATTGAATAGAAATAATATAAGCAACTTAAGCACCAAAAACGTGTCTCTAACATGAACTCCATACCTTGTATCAAGGTTGCTCTGCTGAGGTGTAACTAAAACGATTTAAACACAATAGTGCATGTAAGTAACAGGTTTAGACAGACTAAATGCCATTTTCTAACAAGAAATATTATATATGACAATGATTAAGAGTGAGAAGAATAGCCAGACCATTATTACTTTGATGTAATCCATGGTTTCTTCATGTTGTTTATGAGGAAGTGGTTTTGACCATGAAACGCGTCAAGCGTGGATCTGTTTGTGTGCTTTATGATTTTAAACTATATCAAATAAAGTGTTGGTTTTAGTCCCGCGAGTGCTCCGTGTCTAAAAAATGTACATGGTCTTCATCATGTATTTTGTGTGGTCTGTCAATTATTAGCATTTTTATTCTGCCTATTTATAGCCTGCAAGGGGAAAACACTATCTTGTTGTCACCCCAGCAACCAAAATCAGACTGACTTAATTGAGTTCAATTATATTGTTATTCCTATTTTTTTGGGAAGAGGCATGTTGGAAGATCTGTAGCATTATGTCACCACAGCGATCTATTACTCAGAGGAGAAAAATGCTACATATCTCCCTCCATTCATAGCGAATGGGAAAGACCCTATGGAACCTATGCTTCATATATTTTTTCATTTTGCTGTAAAATTTATTGCCTGAAGCTTTTACATTACCTATCTGAACCCCCATTTTCATCAATGAGGGGGCTGCCATAGTGTTAAATGTTGACAGGTTGAAAAGGGACAGTCAAGTTGGCAAAACAGGTTTGGGTACTTCACGTAACATATGACCTATAAGTACCTATTGCCTATAGCTAACTTTCAAAGTACATTTAAAAATAAATTTTTGCATGTATTTTGATATGGATTTTGTTTGTCCTTTTAAAAGTTTGATCTAGTTAGCTTACTATAAAATGTATGTGCTGGTGGAATCAGTCTACAAGAATACTAGTTTAAAGGACAAGGAAAGGCAAAAAAATAAATCACATTTTTACTTTCTTTAATGAAAAAGAAACCTATCTCCAATATACTTTAATTAAAAAATGTGTACCGTTTTTATAAGAAACCTGACTGTATGCAGTGAAATTCCCCCTTCATTTACTGCTGTGGATAGGAATTGTCAGATGGTCCCTAACTGCTGAGCAGGGAAACAATCATACTTATGAACAGCAGGGGGAGCCCCCGCCTTACTTACCAGCCATGCAGAATTCCAGCAGCTTTGTTTATGACAATCCCTAAGCAGCCCAGACCACACTGAGCATGTGCACAGTCTTAGTCTTGCAAAGATATTTACCAAAATTACAAGATGACAGCCCCCTGTGGCCAACTTTGAAAGCATAAATCATTAGTTTGATTAGGCTTTGTGGTGCAGTAAGTTCATGCTTATGTTTAATATACAAAATACAGCATTTCTAGCCTTATTCTAATTTAGACTTTCCTTGTCCTTTAATAAAAGTCCGAGACACATGTATTTCATAGATATATTAAAATATCAGTTTAATAACTCTTCTTTTCAGATGTGTACTCCCTGCCTTCACCAGAGCAGTCTACAACAGCGAATTAGAAATTATTTGTGCAGCATAAAAGTAGTATAGGCATTCTATTATAACTAAATGAAAGGCAGACTAGCAGAGGATTTACTGTTTGATCCAATTGGAAATCATCTAATCAACTCCTTTGATCATCCATCTGCAGATGACACTTTTATAGTTAATCCATTCCGGCTCTTGGATTGCCTTGCCGTGATTTTGTTTCCTATTTGTGCTTAAAACTTACAACTGAACTGGCAATTTTGTATGCGCATAAAGTATGTAATTCAGCAATGGCCGCCATTCAAAACTCTGCACAGGTTCGTTATAATGCAATGGTTGAAGCAAACGTGCAAATTTGCACTTACAGCAAAGGTTAAAGTTGCACAACGTGCACAAGGTAATATCTTTTTATGCACAAAGGCTTCAAGGGAATACCTTCACTACTGAGATCCAGATCCTCACAAAATCTGGCTAGAATTCTACTTTTTTTCTCCATGTTTTGTGCTGGTTATAGGTTCATCAGCTTTGATGATAGGTAACTGTTAAATGTTATAATGTTTGTTTTGGGTTTGATGTTCTATTAAATATTAAATGTCTGAACGTGTTGTCACTGTAATACATTTTGATTTCTACACATTGCTTGGTAGTGCTGTGTGAAGCTAAGGGACTAATAAAATAAAGAGAAGCTTATTGCAGCATAGAAAAATACTACAGTAATGCATGACCTTGAAACTTGTTTAAAGACTCAACTCAAACATAATGTGGAATTTGAACACCAATGTATATTCAAGAGCTGAGGCAGTTTTAATCCATACAGTCACTTAAAAAAGGTTGATGATAACAAAGTCATAATTTTGATAAGCGTAGAGTTAGTTTACTTTGCCAGTGGAAGTACCCCGCAGGTTCCATTTACCTGTCTGAGTAGGAGAGGTGATGGCAACAGGTCGAGGTGTGCATAACCTGACAGGACAAATGCAAAGACAGTAAATGCATTCAGAAAGCACAATAAGGGTGAGAAAAATACCCTAACACACTTTGCAATTTATACATGCAGCACTACCTGTTCTTACCACAAAGTAGCACTCTGACACCAATAATAAAATATTTGCTTAACATTTAAATCAATCAAAAATACAAATAAGAATCTTAGTACACCTGTTATTGTTTTGTGATCTGCTCAGCGAACCCTAAATAAAAAACAAAAAAGATTAACATATGTGAAAGAAGAAAACAAAAAAATACATTGTTTTTATATCACAGCATAGCATTCATTTTATCAATATTGGTAAGAAAATCATATAAAAAGTCTACCTCCAGCACATTTCCATTACCTTAAGGGCACTAACCAGAGTCCTGAGTTCTGCATTGTCTTTTTTCATAGATTTCAACTCACTTTAACAAAAAAAAGAATATGTCACTAACTGCGGATTAAATGTGCATAATTCTTTTCAGCAATTTAGCAAAGTTATGCATTTTTCATATCTTACATCACTATGTAATTTAAAGTACTGCAGGGAATGTCTCAATCACTGGGGGTGCCAAATATTTAACCCCCCCCCCCCAGTGATTGTAATCATTTTCCTGATAACCTGGGCCGATTGAGACTTTCCTTCTCCGGTTGCCCATAAATATACATTCAGTTGAAATATTTGTTATGAAATGATACCCTTCTCTAAAAATTGTAAATTTGTATAGCTTGTCCAGATTATCAAATGAAGAAGTCTAAAAACACATACTCTGTTGTAAAGCAATGGAAATTGAAATCCAATTTTATAATTTGCCAGTTGGAGAAAAAGTGCTTGCCTTTGGGGGTTGTGGTCACTTTTTTTTCCCGAGAGACCATAAAAAGAACACATCTGACATATTCTACGGATATAACACTGCTGGTTAGAGTAGGGTTCCCTGTCGGACAGTGATACTACCACTTCAACTGAACCTATCAACTGCAAGCCCCAATTGCATTATAAGAGCTTGACAGCAGTAACATAAAAATCTTGTTAAATGGCCGCTACCAACGTTGTGACTCTTTCTTAAAAAAATGCAATTTCAGGCAACAAACATACATTATATTACACAAAGCACCTGCTTCTGGGCTGTTTTTGAGCAATTTTGTATCTGCAGCCTAGCAGCTGTGCCTTTAATGATGCATCTGGGGCAAGGTACAGGCAGCAATGCTCACAAGCACAAGGGAGCACTGTACTTAAGGGCAATGACACACTGCTTTTTCTGACCCACGTTTTGTCGCGGCTACAAAATGCCAGAATGTACCCTACTGAGAATCATGTAATTACTCAAAAATTTATACAATAGAATTTTTGAGCAATTATGCAATTTGATTAAGGCACACAAAACTCCAGAGCTCCCTTGTTCCAGATTCTCCTGCACTCTTGAGGTGAGGGCCATATGTACTGTATAAAGGGCTCTTATAAAAGGGCGTATTTGGTGCATTTGAAACATGTAAATTTACCTAAACAGATGAGCTAATTGAGTTCATTCAATTCTGTCTGGTTGAACCCACCACCATCCAAATCTAGCACTCCTGCAGACTCAGATTTGTGGCAAGGCCAGGGCCTAGGGTGGCATAAATTGAGGGGTGGCATGCTGCCCAGTTGCACCGGTAGTTAGCTTGATTCTGGAGCACTAGGCACTTAGCACTTTAGTATGGAAAGGATTCGCATGCTCGCGATCCTGTAGGAGGGAGGGGGGTACTAAAGGAAGCTGGCCTTCGACGCCCTCAGGGTGAAATCCGGCCCTGCACACCTGCATTATAGTGTGATATAATAAACTCAACATGCTGCATTTTTATTTGTTCAACACATGTTCATAATACAATAAAATAGATAGATGTATGTTGAATTTACAAAAATGTTTTGACCTTGGTATTTTTTAACACATAAAGGGCTCTTACACATGGGCATTTTGACTATCTTTCGAGCGATCCACTGTATGGGAACGGAGGAAGAAACACAGCCGCTGCTTTCAAATGACTTTGTATCCATCAAGTTGAGTTCCACCTGTGTTTGGCACTTGACTACACCTCAGTCATCTGAAAGAAGGTGCTGTGTCTCTTCCATTGGGAAGTATCAAAGATTCACTGCAGGGGAACACAGGCCTATGTATATGTCAGAGCCCTAAAGCAGACTTAAGCAGCAAATCAGCATTCTGCACAAAAAAAAACGTAAGAATGTGATTTCTTTGTCCGTCACTATGCGCCAATTTTTGTGTACACTGAGCAAAGCACTTGTTACTGCCCCTATAGATTTGCAGCCTGTTGGAAATGCCTCCCGCAATATGTACTGATTGAAAATGAGCTATATAATATGCCACTCTTACAAGTTTGATTTTAAAGAAAAGAAAGAAAGGAAAGGATGAGATGAGATGAGATCTGAACTACAAATCTCAGCATACCGTTAAGCTTTAAGGAGTTAGTAAATGACTAGGCTACTATTATGATATTTAGAATAATCAAGGAAACAAGCCTGTTGACATGTTTTCTATTAAATGTTGTTAAATAGTTCGATTAGTTGTTAGATTCATTCAAAAAATATGCCATATTTGCAGTGATATACAGTATATTTTAATACCTTTCTTGACTGTCGACCTTCCGAAGAGCATCTTGCAAAGCACGCTGAGTCTTACAAAGGTAATGTTTATAAAAGGCCATTTGGAGTTCAAACTGCTGCTTTTGGAAGCTTGACACCTGTGAGCAATGGAGATAAATAGACTAAGGCCCAACAGTGGGTATTCCTACCCATGCATTTACTACAGTTACTCAAAGCAGGGTCCTGTTTACATTTATTATTAGCTAGCAACCAGTCAGTGGTTTGAATGAGAGACTGGAAGATGAATAGAAGAGAGCTGCCAGAGTCAATGACTACCATTTGAAAGAGACAGAAGAAGAAGGCACATAATTCAAAATCTATAAAAAAAAAAAAAAATTTAAATCTAATTGGTTGCTAAACATTCCATAAAATACTAAAACTTAAAGTTGAACTACCCCCCCCCATTAAATACATTTTTGTAAGAGTCAGAACTGGGGATCTAAAAAAGTTATAAACAATACTGATTCCAAAACTTCAACTGCACATTCTCCTGATGAGGGATCACTGGAAAGAGAACATTAAGCATTGCAAAATATGCCCGACAACCCTTTGACTGCAACCCTTTGACTACTAGCAATGGGTACAGCAAACAGGTCACTTTTGGAGGTCCATAGCTTTTGCTATGGCAATTTGCAGTTTAATTTAGTAGGGGATGCATATAAGTAGGGTGGACTGAATGAACAGCAATGTGAGCTTTTGGATCAGGCTCTTGACTCCATCATATTTACAGAACACACCTGAGCAAATTGTTCAAAGTACTTCTGAGCTAACTGTTTGTGGTTTCTGAAATATATCTTCTCCTGAGGTTTCATCTATAGAAAAGAAACAAAATAACTTAAAATAAAGTCATACAAAAAAGGAGTACAATGCAAAAGCAAAGAAACAATGTAGGTGATGCATGTTAGTGCATGTATGGGATCTTGCATCTGGAAACCTGTTTTCCAGAAAGCCCTGGAATATGACAATGCCATATTCCATTGCTTTCTGGATAGTGCCTTATTTAAAGAAATAACCACATCTATACAGCGTGTAAAGTCATCTTTAGAAAAAATATATATGTATAAATAAATGTAGTAAGAGTAACATTTTAGCTGATGGATATTACTCAGCAGGATATTTGTAGTGCAGAATGTACTTTCAGCTCCCGCTCCCCATGAATCAGTATTTCTCCAGTTAAAACTATATCCCACACACTCACATTATCTGATAGGGACAGGTATCTGCAGGCTCTTTTGCAGACGCTGCATTTATCTGCACAGAAAAAGAAAATGGTCAACATTAGCTATTAACTACTATTAAGTGCTAGCTCAAAGTGCGAGGGGCAGGGTTCATATGCTATTCAGCAACATCCACTGAGCATCCAAGCCAGGTGTTATACTAGTACAGGGAAATGGTGCTGCTGTTTTAGTAGTCTTCATGTATTGTATGAGATATAGAAAACACACAAACATAGACTAACAAAAGAAAGATTTTAAAAACCTATTATCTTTAAAGGGATCCTGTCATCAGAAAACATGTTTTTTTCAAAACGCATCAGTTAATAGTGTTACTCCAGCAGAATTCTGCACTGAAATCCATTTCTCAAAAGAGCAAACAGATTTTTTTATATTCAACTGTGCAAATGCTCAGTGACTACTTTTGCTAATGGCAGACAAGGATATTTGTCGCTAACTGCAGGAGACAAATCTCCAGAAAATACCATTGCGTTGGCAGTAGAACATATGAATCGCATAACCTACAGAAAAGTACAGAGAAGGGAATTCACGCTCAATGCTAGGCTATTACCTGGAGATCTTTTTCACTCACAGGTAGTGCAGATTTCACACATATTTTCAGCAATTCTGTGCTTCAAGGAAAACTAAAGCTTAAAGGCTAAAATTAAATAAGTTTTATCAGAAAGGTCTATATAAATACGCCAGTAAACCCTCAGAGTAATGCTGCTCTGAGTCCTCTGTCAAAAGAAACATCACATTTCTTTCTTTCTATTGTGTATACATGGGCTTCTGTATCAGACTTCCTGTTTTTAGCTGAAACCTCCAGGGCAGGGCTTGAGCATGCTCAGTTTGCTCCTCTCCCCAGCCCTCCTCCCTGCTGTAATCTGAGCTCAGAGCTATAAGTGAGCAGGGAGTGACTCAAGCAGGAAGTGATGTCACACCAAGGTTATATGGCAGCTTCTATCCTAAACAGTGTTTAGAGCTGTTTAGAGCTGTTTACTCAGGTATGGTAAAGCATTCTGCAGAATAAGCATTCTAGCTTGCACTATTGTGGTTAATCTATTGGCAATAAACTGTCTTGGAGCTATCTTTCTCCTTTAACTAAAAAGTAGGGCAGAAATGTTGTACAGGGATGGGATCTGTTATCCGGAAACCCCTTATCCAGAAATCTCCGAATTACTGAATCGCATCTCCCATAGACTCCATTGTATTCAAATAATGGAATTTTTTTTAAAATGATTTCCATTTTATCTGTAATAATAAAATAGTAGCTTGTACTTGATCGCAACTAAGGATATAATGAATCCTTATTGGAAGCAAAACCAGCCTATTGGGTTTATTTAATGTTTACATGATTTTCTAGTAGATTTAAGTCATGAAGATCCAAATTAGGGAAAGATCCATTATCTGGAAAATCGCAGGTCCCGAGCATTTTGGATAATAGGTCCCATACATGTACATTATGTTTTGGTCTTCTGTACCAGCCCAAGGCAACCTCAGCAGTAAAGACCTGTGTTTCCAAAGTTGCCCCCTGTAGCTCCCCATCTTCTTTTCTTCTGATTCACTGCATATTCCCTGTAATGCTGTCACTTACTGAACTTAGAGACGAAAGTAACAATATGCTGAATAATTAGAATATAACGATGTAACAATATCAGGCTCATTAGTAAATAATTCAGATTAATAATTCAGCACAAAAACAGCACAATTAGCATAAGAATTTAATAATCAGCCCTGTAGACTCAGCATATATGACAGGCCAACCTCCTCTTCTGCTTGATGATTTGCGGCGGCCCCTAAGATTAGCTTTCAAAGCACACTGAGCATGTGCGTGTCACTGACACTCCTAACAAAATTCAAGATAGAAACTGTGATTTCTTTAAAGACCTGGATCATTACTACTATAGAGATGCTGAACCCTTAGGCTGGTTCAATAAGGTCAGTATATAAAATATATGGTTGAATGCATAAAAAAGCCACTGCAAGGGAACACAGGAGCAAAGCTTGGGTATAAGAGCCCTTACCATATCATAAACATTGTTCTGTACTCCAATGATAAAGAATCTTTTTCTAGTCTGGGAATGAGGTTTTTTTTATACCTCAAAAGGTATACAGTACAAAATACTTTAGCATTGGGTATTTTAGCTCTGCTGCCTAAGACACATTCATTTATTATGTTATCAATTCATAATATGGGCAGGTATAAAAGAAATGCAATAATAAGACCTGCACAGTGCAGTAAAAAACAGAAATGGCAAGCGCTACAGCAGACTTCAGCAGTTAACTCAGCTTTTGTTGAGATCAGCAATCATTCAGGCTTACTTCAACCCTCGAACCCACAAACAAGAAACAGCCAAAAAGGAAACTGATAAGAAATGGAATTTCAGTAAGGAAACTAAAGAACATCATTTTAGCCTCTGTACAACTTTACACAGAAATGGTTAAATTAATTAATATTACTACTTGTTAGGATGCAATGAATGGACTTTTTCTAGTAGTGTATTAAAACTTTTATAGCAGAGCTGATCCCTTAAAGCAGGGGTCCCCAACCTTTTTTACCCGTGAGCCACATTCAAATGTAAATAGATTTGGGGAGCAACACAAGCATGAAAAAGTCCCTTGGGGTAACAAATAAGGGCTGTGATTGGCTATTTGGTAGCTCCTATGTGGACTGGTAGCCTACAAGAGGCTCTACTTGGCACTATACTTTGTTATTATGCAATTAAAACTTGCTTCCAAGCCTGGAATTCAAAAATAAGCTCCTGCTTTGAGGACCCTGAGAGCAACATCCAAGAGGTAGGAGAGCAACATGTTGCTCACGAGCTACTGGTTGGGGATCACTGCCTTAAAGTATCAGTAACACCAAAATATTATAGTGTTTTAAAGTAATTAAAATATAATGTACTGTTGCCCCTGCACTGGTAAAACTGATGTGTTTGCTTCAGAAACACTATAATCGTTTACATAAGCAAGCTGCTGTGCAGCCATGGGGGCAGCAATTCAATTTGAAAAAAGTAGAAAAAGCACAGGTTAAATAGTAAATAACTGAAAAGTTTCCATTGTATTCTACAGAGCTTATCTGTTTTCTGCTATGTAAACCTGAGCCTTTTCTCTTTCGAATGGCTGCCCATGATTACACATTTTTACAAGTGCAGGGCAACAGTAAATTATGAATTAATTACTTTGAAAAACTGTAATTTTTTGGTGTTACTGTTCCTTTAAGATTAAAGTAGGAAATAGAAGCTAGATGTTCTGCACATCTGAGAGTCACCTGATCACGGTCTTAGCATAGGATTTAAAATAATACTATGCACATGCGTCTGTTCTAACCACAAGAATCAGAAATAACAGTCTGCCTGTGTGCAATGACCTGTCACCCATTTATCCTCACATGCCCGCTCACTCATCAGCAACTCAGCTTTTAAGTTACAATTGCATAGCATTTTCTCTCTCCTATGTATTTATATTCGGGCACCCGGGGAACATTAAGAAGCAAAATGCTGCCCTATCTAAGATTTATATGAATCTATATATAAATGACAACTCATTTATACATTTTTACAAAAAATCTCAAAATATACTTGGTATAATGTAAACCAGTAATTAATAACTCATAACAGAGGGCCAGCATTGTAAGAAGCCTTGTGTATTTCCAATAGCTTTGTGTGTTTTAAAACAAAGATACTTCGGCATGCATATTTTACAAAGTATTTTTTTTCTTCTTCTAGAATTTCAAATACCTTGAAGCTGTAATTCTTTTATGTTTATTTGCTGTTAAAGCACAGTAACATGTTGCTCGACAAATTTCAAATTTCAGAAGCATGAAAAAGTATGAGCTGTTATGCATCTGTTAGGGCTCTTACACACATGCACTCTTGCTGCATTCCTCTGCAGTGGAGCATTCATGCAACTTGATGCAGGGAGGCAAGTGCACTTAAGTGACTAGGTCCCCCTGTTTAATATGGTTAGGTCTTGTTAGGTGCAAGCTACTGTACATCTGCACTTTGCTCAGGAGCCGTTGGTGGGAAGGGAGCCAAATACCACATGAACTGGTGCCTTCATTTGTCCAGAAGAGTTTTTGGGTAACAGCACACTAGGTGAAATGCAGCATTTTTGTGTGCCTGTCACTCAGCGGGGGCCCATTGCTTGGGTGATTTCTAGAATGGTGTACCCCTTCCACAAAGGCAAAAATACTCAGTTGACAAAATGATAGAAATTGGTTAGTGTGACAATACCCTTAGTGCTTGGATTTGGTGGTAAAGTAGTAATAGGGACTGTTTCTATTTTAACAATTATGATACAGATAAGTACAAAAAGAAATTGAGATGTTCATCCTGGGCGAGTCCATTCACATTATCTGCAGTTCTATTCTGGGAATGGTACTGACCTTGTGAGATGCACTTCTGGCAGAGTAAGTGCCCGCAACTGGTGATATGGAAGGGTTCATTCTGATTTAGGAAGCACATATTGCAGTGGAACCAGTCCATACCTGAAGAAAAGCAACTTGCTTTATTCAAAAATATACTTATGGCATATATAACAGCTCTAATAGATCCTCCACCCAAAGACTGTTTTTGGCACAGTGAAAGAAAATGTTACATAGTTACATAGTTAAATTGGGTTGAAAAAAGACAAAGTCCATCAAGTTCAACCCCTCCAAATGAAAACCCAGCATCCATACACACACCCCTCTCTACTTTTCATTAAATTCTATATACCCATACCTATACTAACTATAGAGCTTAGTATCACAATAGCATTTGATATTATGTCTGTCCAAAAAATCATCCAAGTCATTCTTAAAGGCATTAACAGAATCAGCCATCACAACATCACCCGGCAGTGCATTCCACAACCTTACTGTCCTGACTGTGAAGAACCCCCTACGTTGCTTCAAATGAAAGTTCTTTTCTTGTAGTCTAAAGGGGTGGCCTCTGGTACAGTGATCCACTTTATGGGTAAAAAGGTCCCCTGCTATTTGTCTATAATGTCCTCTAATGTACTTGTAAAGTGTAATCATGTCCCGTCAGCAAGCGCCTTTTTTTCAGAGAAAACAACCCCGACCTTGACAGTCTACCCTCATAATTTAAGTCTTTCATCCCTCTAACCAGTTTAGTTGCACGTCTCTGCACTCTCTCCAGCTCATTTATATCCCTCTTAAGGACTTGAGTCCAAAACTGCACTGCATACTCCAGATGACGCCTCACCAGGGACCTATAAAGAGGCATAATTATGTTTTCATCCCTTGAGTTAATGCCCTTTTTTATGCAAGAGAGAACTTTATTTGCTTTAGTAGCCACAGAATGACACTGCCCAGAATTAGACAACTTGTTATCTCCAAAAACCCTAGATCCTTCTCATTTAAGGAAACTCCCAACACACTGCAATTTAGTGTATAACTTGCATCTATATTATTTTTGCCAAAGTGCATAACCTTGCATTTATCAACATTGAACCTCATTTTCCAGTTTGCTGCCCAGTTTTAAAACTTAGACAAATCACTCTGCAAAGTGGCAGCATCCTGCATGGAACCTATAGTTCTGCACAATTTAGTATCATCTGCAAAAATAGAAACAGTACTTTCAATGCCCACCTCCAGGTCATTAATAAACAAGTTGTTTTATTTATGTAATTTCATCTAACATTCAAATCTACCTCACTTAAAACATTATTTGAAAATGTAATTGCAGCTGACAGCAGTATCTGTCTAGCAATTTATAGTCTCTTCATGCCTGGCTTTAACTCCTGAAACAACGTTGCAAGCCATCTGATTATAATGCCTGGAGAAGACCAGACCCTCAAGAGAACACAAAAGGATAAACCTGCATTGCTTTCAATAATTTCAACAATTATATTTACAAACAATTTTAAAGGGGTGGTTCACCTTTAAATTAACTTTTAGTATGTAGTAGAATTGCTAATTCTGAGCAACTTTTCACTTGGCCTTTATTCTTTATTTTTTTTATAGTTATTGAATTATTTACCTTCTTCTTCTGACTCTAAACATCTTTGAAATGTGGGGCTACAAATGTATTGTTATTGCTACGTTTTATTAGTCCTCTTTCTATTTAGGGCCTCTTCTATTTATAAACCAGTCTCTTACTCAAATCAATGGATGGTTGCTAGGGTAATTTGGACCCTCGCAACCAGATTGTTGACATTGTTGCAAACTGATGAGTTATCCAGATATTCATCGGGCAGACCTGTCAGAGAGCCTATATACCTGGGCAGAAAAGGGGCTAAATCAGAAGTTTTCATGTGATCATGTATTGACCACCTTTACTGAAACAAGCAAGCTCACAGAGAAACTGAAATACACAAACCCCTTAAATAGAGGGTCAATTGCACAACATACAGATACACATCTAATACATACATTCATGCTGATAGCACACACAGGCTGGAGCAGATCAGAAGTACTCACAATAACACAGAAACAGTGTCACACAGAAAAGCATGCACAGACACACTGTCACACACACAAAGATACATAGCTAAAGACAAACACACACATAAACAACTTTCTCTTTCCCAGACAGAAACTCTCTGTGTCTCCCTGCACTTTGCATATGACAAAGTCTCAAGAAACGTGTAAAGTATTGCATTGATTAAAATACATTAAAGCTCATCTTGTGACTGAAAACTCTCTGTCTCTCTCTCTCTTCTCCCTATTCACTGTAAAATATACAAATACATTGTGAGTAGTGCCCAACAGTCCTGACCTGCAGAGGATATGGTAGAGCTATACTATTCCCTCCTGTGCACTTCCTGCTCCTAAGCACTGCTTCCTCCTTTTTACCCCGCCCACCTGTAGTTCACACCAACTAATTCAGTCAGCCTTGCTTTGTACATAGTTGCTCAGTGAGGGAGATGTTTAGCACTGTGTTGTGCTTGGTGATCTGTCCACAACAAAACCTGTGGCAGTAACTTTGGCAGGGATAAAAAGATTGGAAATAAAATTATGGGAAATAAATTCACTTCAAAGGTCAGCGAAGCTGTAAATATCCCAAGCCTTCATTTAAATCTGCCAATAGACATGCGACCTACAAGTGCATATACTACAATTTTATTACACTGCACATGCTCAAGTCTCAGTCTTCCCAAAGGATTTCCAAGAAATTGAATATAGTCCACAATGGTTCTGTAGACACCTGGGCCAGAGTACTTTTTTCAAAAAAAGGAGCATTGGCTCGGAATAGAAACTTATTGATTTAATTCACTAATTATTGCCTCCCTAGTGAATATTCCTTGGCCTTTAACAATATATAAATATATATATATATATATATAGAAGTGAAGAATGATGACACTCACAGGATTTTCAGGAAAAAATAAAGAAAACTTTTTATTTAACTTGACGTTTCGATCCCTCACGGAGATCTTCTTCAGTACACAAACACTTCTACATTTATTTTGTTGGCTCTGGCACCCAGGTACTCCATTCTGTAAATGGTGTGCTCCTTTGGAACTGTAAATATATATATATATATATATATATATATATATATATATATATATATATATATATATATATATATCCTTGAAACGTTGGAGCACTGTGATGTGTGAAAAGTAAGATCACTTGATTTACTAAGGGAAGTGCTGGCCTGGGAATGCTTTATTCCAAATTGTGAGTATGTGATTGCACCCCTGAAATTGATTTGTTGGAGTGTGGATACTGAAGATATAATATATATATATATATATATATATATATATATATATATATATATATATATATATATATATATATATATATATATATATATATATATAATCTGTTTGAATATCCTCACTCACATTTCAAAAGTCCATGGTGCCTGGGTGCATACCACTATCTACGATTCTATCCAATTTGTCAAAAGGGTTGCACTCACGGGTCTTATGATCAAAAATAAAATCCTTTATTGAAAAATGTTCACCGACGTTTTGTCTCATACTTCAACCTTTTTCAAAGTTACACATTGTATTCACAATGACCTCTATATACTGAATGTTTGGCAGGAAATTCAAATTTTCCACCCACCTTTGACATCACCCCCTGATCCTACTATTTACCTCCCATCTAGTGGACAAGCTATTGTAACTAAACCGACACCATAGTATATACACATATCCACCTTCTTCTGATTTGTAATAAAGATACTGTGTTACCATGTTAATCTTTGTGAAAGTGTTCAAAAATGGCATTATGTATCATTACAAAGCAACATCAGTGTGCCATGCATCTATAAAATCCATCACCCAAAACAGCAATATGTGAATTGAAAACATTGCATACTATTCACCATACAATCTCTCTGGCGTGTCACTTACCCCAAAAATGCATAACACCAAACTTTAATCGCATGAATCTGTATATATATCCTTTGATTATAGGTTGAGGAATGCTGGGAATTGTAGTACAGAGGATACAAGGGTAAATATATCACAGGGCTAACAGATAAGATAAGCCATGGTAAATAAATCACATGCTACTAGAGCAAAATTTCTACACAGCAAATTACTACATAGCTACAATTACTACACACTGTCTGCAGTTGTATTATTTCCATTCAATAACTGAACCACAGTATCAACAATGTCCACCACAGTCCTTACCAGTTTCTACAGGTGAACTGCGGAGTCCATCTTCACAGGTTGTATTACAATTGGTACTGCATCTGCTCCACACAAGACAAGAAAGCCCTGCAAAGAGTGGTGAAAATGGCTCAGAAGATCATTGACACACCCCTTCCAGTAATTCAGGACATTTACACAACGCAATGTCGCCGAAAGATAGAGCCCATCATGAAGTCATCCTGCATTGCCACTTTTCTCTTTCCTGCCCTCTGGCAGGAGACTCAGGTCAATCTGCACATGCACTGCTATATTCAGTGTCGGACTGGCCAACCTGGATACCAGGAAAACTCCCGATGGGCCCAGGTGTCAGTGGCCCTCATGCTGATAAACATTTGGCCTATTTTAAGGCCATTCCCTATTTCTATGAGAAAAAAAAGAGGCTGAATAGAGGAATTATAGATTATAGTATTATAGTATGTAAAGAAAAGAGATTAGGAGAACAGAGGATGAGTGAGGAGATTAAGAATAATAGTACCAAGAGTGGGCCCCTGGTCTAAGATTAATTGGTGGGCCACTGGTCTAAGGTTTTTGGGTGGGCCCCTGGTGTCCCAGTCCGACACTGGCTATATTCTGGGACAGTTTTTACTCCAGTGCTGTCAGACCAATGTAACAAATGATATGTAGAGACTGTTTATAATGTGCAATAATAAATTCTAATACAATACAATAGAATGTACAATATACGTATGCTTAGCAGTGGTTTCAAAGCACTTATGTGCAATTTTGCTTATATACACTACATTTTACACTTGCACTTTATGGTAATGATCATTGATAATAGTATGGGTTAGCTAGAGTAGATAGGACTTATTGTACCTGTATTGATTGTGATGTTTGTTACTCCATATATTCTATATATGTAATTCATGTGATGTAGTTGTATAATCACATTTACTTTACAGTGCTACGCAATATGTTGGCACTATATAAATACATGTTAATAATAATAATAATAATTGTAACTTATTGTACTGTATTTAGAAGACAGACCTTTTTGTAACTTTATTGTATGTAGCTAGAGTAAACAGAACTTTATTGTAACTTTATTTTTGTAATGTTGTACTGAGTGTTAATTGTCTTGCCTGTGAAGAAGGCATTCAAGTAAGAATTTCATTGTACTGTATACTCTGTACTCTGTACATATGACAATATATAAAAAGATATTTAGGCTTTAATGGTATTGACACAAAAATGTGCCAGGCTGGTAAAAAAACTGGCCAGGTGGCAACCCTACCAACTAATATAACTGATTATGTTTTTGTTTCTTTAGTATTCCTGCACAAACACAAGACCTCCACTCTTCAATGGGGAAAATATATCTACAGTATACATACAGTTGATCAAGTGTTAGGCATTTAAATATTATAGTGCATGATTGTAGAATGGCAGAAAGAGCTTACGTTTTCCCTGAAGAAAAGGGCCTCGTCGCTGAGTTGGCTTAGGACTGAGACTTCTCTATATTTATTTAGCTCCCAGGTATTATTTGCTAGTGCTTAGGCTGTGAAAATGCACTATATGGCCAGTATTGTAAGTCAAATGGTATTGTGCACAGTGCCATTACTAGGAATTACTGGGCTCTCTAGTAAAATAATTTTAGGGTTGCCTTATATTTTTGGAATTTTTCTTTATTACATTTTTTTTATACAGCTATATTGAGACTACTTATCTGTTTGTGTCACTGGGTCCCTATACATCCTTGAGCCCACAGCAATCACAGGGTCCTCTTCATCTATAATTATGCCCCTTATATTGTACCAGGGAGCTGAAGAAACATGGTGGTACCATGTTACCCTAGCAAAGTACTTTGGGGCAGTAGGTTTTTTCAAGAGACGAGCACCAGTCAGGGGAAAGCATATTTTGCTCACTAGGGGAGACAATCTAACTGCCATTGAGTGAACACAATTTCTTGCATTTCTGAGTCTAACTTTGTTTTCTATACTCTGCAAGTCAATTGATTTAAGGCACACTGGCATATATAAATTATAATGTTATACTGTATATTGCTGCTCTTACAAAGAGATTGTTATGTACACCTATTGTGTTATCACATACCAGATGCTGACTATATCCATGCCACTTGTCTGCTAATGGAAAATATAAAGCCATCCAGATTTATTAGTGATTTGAGGGCACTGGGTCATTCACTTTATGGCTTTCCTGTTTTTGCTTCACTGATCTTTAGAGGCGTGTATGTTTTTTAATGTGCTGTTGCTATTAGGGAGGCATTCCTTTGCTTACTAACAGCTTGTTTACTGTCTCCGATTTCAGGCATGTCTTCTGTGTGTGTGAAAAAGAAAACATGTACCCTTTCATTAGGAAAACCATCCCCACTGCAAAAACAGAATCTGGCTAGCAACATTGTTTGCCTCACCTTTACTGTATCTGTAAAATAAAACCATTAATTTGAATTTAGCATTTTGTCATGATTTTCATTATATTGCCACTAGGTGCTCCACGCCATTTAAGTTGTGTATAAAATCACTATTGGAGGTCCCAAAACTACCTCTTGTAACTACATGAGCATTCATCAGTTCCACCTAAGTTTTTTGTGTTAAAACAGGTTTTATATGTTATGGTGATTAAACAGATTTTGTACAATTAGGTTACAAACACAGATCATTCATATCACTGCAGATGTGCCATCTCATTTCAATCTAGGCTGGAGAATTGTCATATACATTAGCCACTGAGGTCAAACTAGTTAGCTCTGATCAGCTCTCGTGATTGCCTCCAATACAACCATTCAAAGGGCTTGTACAGTGGGTCTCCCACACAGATAGGTGGCCATTCAGTATAGTAGAAAAGAACCAAACTGCATGATCTTGTCTCTTTTGAACAGTCATGTTGCTGTAACTCCTACCAAATTCTTTAAACAGAAGCAGTCCTGTCATACTTGTGTTTAAAATGTATACTACTTAAGATCCTTATCTGAAGCCCATAGATTACAATTGGACAGGGGACATTTTGATTACTGGTTACTTCCAATTGGCTTCAACAGCAGCTGACTCACCGAAAAAGTTGTATGGGTCAGTGATGAATTTAATTAACCCCTGTCCATCTGTGCTATTTCCACTGTATTTCCACTGTAGCTTTACATTTTTAGTGCCATCCTTAAAATCACTGAGAGGCAGTATTGGGAGTTTTGCCCATTTCCCCACTCACTAAAATACTCGTTTCTCTTCTAGCATGTGCTATTATCTCAAATCAGAGCACTGGAGGTGCTATCAGTTCAGGAAGCTGAATCCATCAGGAGAGTTTTCACGGTGTTACCTGTGCATTGTTCTGTTGATACTGTAGGCTGCTAGGGTGAAAGGGGGTGTTTGACATCACTCCACTTGCGGCACAAGATAAAAAAAACTGTTTGCTCTTTTGAAAAATGAATTTCAGTACAAGATTCTGCAAGAGAACAATTGCTTAAAGCATTGGCATAAATTAATTATAATGTAAGTTATGTTGCTGTTCTTCTTACAAAGAGATTGTTATGTATACCTATTGTGTTGTGACACACTTTGAGATCCTGACTATATCCATGTCACTTTTCTGCTAATGGAAAATAAAAAGCCATCCAGGCTTATCATTATCATCCAGGCTTATGAATTGGGTTATTCTTTTTACAATTTCACTGCTTTCAACTCTTGCAGATCCTCTCCAACTATCCCTCACTCATTTTCTTCTTTTTCCTCTGACACACTGAGCTCTCATCTCACTTCCCCTTCCATTTCCTTTCTACAACCCTCAACAAATTTATTAACACATACTCACTAGCAACAATAACTGGTAACACCAGTAATCCCAAACAGTCCCATATACTTATACAACTAGCAGTTAGACAGGTTTAGTCATTTTATATTGTTCAAGTTCTTATGTAAAACAAATGGTTTCTTTCAGGAAATGCCCCTTAAAAAAACAAAAAACATTATCAGCTTGGTGATACAGTGAAAGGACTCATCCAATTTTGATATATTTCCCTATGCTAGTTGCCGGTTTATCCTGCCACTAAAAGGCCAAAAACTGACAATAAAAAATGAACATTTGGCAAATTTGAATTCTAACACCATTTACTATTTTGCCACCAATATTCCTTAACTGGTATTTGAATGCAGTTTACATCAGGTAATGTCAAATGAGTTTTGACAATAATGTTACTTGTTCCCAATTGTAGATGCTCATTATTTAGCCCTGCCTGGCCAGCTGCTGGACCGTCCAAACTTTCCATACAAGGAATTGGGGCAGCATAAGGGAGCCAGGCTCATGATTTGTCTGTGCATAGTGAAGATAACTACACTGTGAGCTTAAGATGAGCTTAATCATATCTATCTATCTTACAGCACAACTTACTGTTAATAAGATTAATGTATCTAAACTTATACATGTTAGAACTGTGATAAATGGCAGAAGTGTTCAAAAGCAACCAACATGTACAAAATTAACTGCAATATCATTTTATTTGGCATCTATTGTAGCCTGTTTTCCTCACATTATTTATACAGCCAGTGGGAAAGAGGGGTGCAACTGTTTTCATGTAGATTACCCACTTTTTTAAATCATGGCAGTTTAGTTCTCTAAATTGTGTTTATCAATGCATAATAGTAGGTTTGCTGCAGTTTCGTTAGCAACAGTTCAGTTGGATTCAGATAGTTCACCCGACATAAAGAAATTTCTTTCTATTTTCTAGGTGTGACCCTTTTTCTAATATTGAAATGTAAAGTTACATTTTCACCTTCTTTTTTCTTTCTACAGCAGCTTTGGGAGGGAGGAGGGGGTCGCTGACTTTGTAAGCTGTTCTAAATTGATTCATTAGTTGATACATGTCTTATCTTTGTCCCTGCTGAGCAGAATCCCTAAAGGTGGCCATACACGGGCCGATAAAAGCTGCCGACAGACTGTGTCGGCAGCTTATTGGCCCGTGTATGGGGGCCCCCGACGGGCTTCCCCGATCGAGATCTGGCCGAAAGTCGGCCAGATCTCGATCGGATGGGACAGAAAATCCCGTCGGATCGCGGCCGCATCTGTTCGTTGATGCGGTCCCGCGATCCGACCGCCCGTTTGCCGAATGCTAGGATCCGATCGTTGGGCCCTAGGGCCCACGATCGGATCTGCCCGATATTGCCCACCTCAAGGTGGGCAAATCGGAGGGAGATCCGCGTATGGCCACCTTAAGTTTCAGTAAAGTCAGCTGTTACAATTGATACAATCGTTGCTAATACTCCAGAGCTGCTGCTGAGAAATGTATTAACGAAATGTTGCAAAAAAACTGTTGAATTAACACCTGAATTACTGAGCTGCCAGACTGAAACACCAGAGACACGAACATTCAACTTTAAAGGGGTTGTTTACCTTTGAGTTAATTTTTAGTATGATGTGGGGAATGATATTGAGACAATTTGTAATTGATTTTATTTTTTTATTATTTGTGGTTTTCAAGTTATTTAGCTTTTTATTCAGCTCTCCAGTTCGCAATTTCATGTTGCTAGGGGTTCATATTACCCTAGCAACCATGCATTGATTTGAATAAGAGACTAGAATATGAATAGGAGAGGGCCTGAATAGAAAGATGAATAATAAATGTGTAGAGCATTTGTTTTTCAGATGGGGTGACCCCCCCCCCCATTTGAAAGCTGGAAAAAAATATGAAGAGAAGACAAATAATCAAAAAACTACAAAAAATAAATAATGAACACCAAATGAGAAGCTGCTTAGACTTGGCCATCCTATAACATTCTAAAAGTTAACTTAAAGGTGAGCCATCCCTTTAAACGTATATTAAAAAAATAAAAAATGGAAAGCAATTGAAGAAAGTTTTGAACAATCTGAAAACAACTGGACTGAAGAAGTGTTTGGAAGGTGAACAACCCCTTTAAGGAAACAAAGGTCTAAATGTGCTTGTGTGTTTTGCTGACTGCCCTTCATGTCATGCCAAATATTTGTTATTTCTGGTCACTGGCCTAGGGTCAGACAGTTACTAAATGCTTAATGTCAGCATTATCAGCAGACTGTCCAGTTTATCTTGCATATAATGCTGGCTAAGCTGGTGGAGCGGAACGCCATATGCTGTGGCACAGGTAAAAATTACTGTCTTTGACCTCACCCCCCTCCCCGAGATAAGTAAGAGAGATAAGTGAACATGCTGTATTAATGAGGGAAGAGATATTCTTTATATTTTACAGCCACTTACTTTGCACGTGATAGAGTTGCAACCAGATCAGATTTCATTTAAACTAAAAGGGAGACATACATTAAAAATCAAAATTTAAATAGACTTCATAGCACTCTTTTCAGAGCTTTACTTATCTTTCATTTTCAGACATTTTAAAGATATTAACTTTCTGGCAAACAGCAGATTACTTAATATCGTATTAACATTTTTCAGTTATCCTTGCATGTTTCAACTGTGTGACAAGTGACTGGAATAAATGAGTAGGGTGACAAAGAATGTGCTATTGATCAGGCATGATCAAGAGTTTGTTTGGAAGACCCTCCAAAACAAAACAAACAGTACTCTTTGGGAATGCCATGGAAATGTAAAGTTTATTTAACAAAAACCTGATTTATATTGGAAAAGGAAGCATCTTTCCAAAGTATACCATCTAACAATTTGTAAAAAAAAACATCAACTGAATGAATAGTAAAAATGTCAATGTATTTGAGAAGGACTTTAAAAAAAGTCCATAAAGATATAAGCCGGTGGTCTATTAGAAACAGGTGGACACTGAAGTTAGCCACAAAATATGGTAAAAGTAGTTTGTCTGCTAACAAGATACTTTGCAGACAGAGACAAAATCTAAGACATCCTGAGACTAAGAAGGTCACCAAAATTAAAATCAGAAGTCTTCTTGACACCAGTGTGACAAGTTGTGTGTTTTATAGATTCTGATGGATTCTGTAAAAGAAAAAAATATTAAGGGGACGATAGAGGACAATTAGCCTTTGTTGTTCTGGAGCCAGGAAGTAAAATTGAATCTATAAAAAAAAAAGAGAGCTTAACATACATAATGAGGGTTCTATCTTTTGGTTCATAATAATTCAAGATTCGTATGTTTTTTTACGATTGCCATAAGTTCAGTGGGACCAATTAAAAAGTGACTCCAAGAAAAAATTAAAGGTATAATGTCATGGGGAAACATGTTTTTTTCAAAAGTTAATAGTGCTGCTCCAGCAGATTTCCGGGTGCCCCCAGTCAGACTTATGCTCTGATAAACTTCAAAAACTCTTTACTGCTGCACTGCAAGTTGGAGTGATATCACCCCCTCCCCCCAAAAAAATGCAATTTTACATGGCAGAGGAATTATTTGCAGTGTAAACAGTGTAATTTATAAATAAAAACTAAACCATAAAAATCACAACACAATGGCCAGATGGGTCCATATAAGGCACAAACAAGCTGTAATGCACAGGTGAATTTTGGACCCCTTGTAGATTATATTGCTCCATCAGGAAAGCCATAAAGGAGGCATTTCAGGGAGATTAGTGGACCGCAGTATCGCAGATTTATCATAGGCGACTACATCTCCCCGTGTGACACCCATTTGTGGGCTCAGGCTTTCTCCAACACCTGCCTGTGGTTTAACTCCACCTAGAACACCAGAAAAGAACATCAGCAGTAGTGAAAGATAAGATTAAAGACCAAGTATTGGCTACTACTCAAAACAAGCAGCTAATTTTGGAGTCCAAACAATGGGCCAAATGTCATGGTAGACAGCAAGTAAGTGTCATAGTCCAGATCAAAGCTAAGGGAAGGCAGGCAACCAGAAGTAGCATAGATTCAGGTGAATGGTCAGTAACCAGGCAATAAGACAAAATAAGGGCTTCAGAAGCATTGTGCAGCAGATGCCAAATTGGGCACTTGTAAATTATGCAGGTATGCTGGCGGCAGAGCAGGTGGGCACAGTGGCATGCATTCCCACTCAGTTGTGCACCAACCTGTCAGTGTGTTGAGGCCAGGAATAGCACGTTATCCCCAGTATTACTATATAGTGGAATAGTAAATGCATTCCCTGGGTCTCAGACTAAAGGTGGCCATAGACGTAACAATTACGATCTTACTTGGAAAAGATCTTTCCAAGAAAGATTGTTCGTTTCACATGTGTAGAGCTGAATCGTCAGATATACAGGAAAAAACAATAGACAATGGACGATGTTTGGGTGCTTTCGAAGGCACCTGATCAAAATTTTCTGTCCATTTGTTTGGTACGATATTATGTGTGCATCTATGGCCACCTTTAGACTTAGAGAAGCAGTTATCCTGTCTGGATTACTTCCTTTCATAAAATATGTCTAGATTTCCTGCCATTTATGACTGAACTGCAGTTTTTTGTTTTGGTTTGGTTTAGATGGGGCTTAAACAAATAAAGTCTTGTCATAAAGATTATTTTGTGTAGCTCAGTGACTGTCCACCTGACTTGCATCCTTATTGTTCCAGGTGGCAGCTTCAGGGAGTAGAAAGAAATTTTAAAATGCTTTAATATAAAATTGCACCACCAGATACTTGTGGCTTGGGGGCTTGTACCCCTCGCTATGATGATCAATGCATGCTCTAAGACTGTCCACCTGAATTGGATCCTTATTGTTCCATGTGGCAGTTTAAGGGAGTGGCCCTCAGGTGCCTATATAAATATATATTTTTAAAAATGCTTTAAAATAAAATTGCACCACCAGATAATTGCGGCTTGGGGGCTTGTACCCCTCTCTCTGATGATCAGTGCATGCTCCTAGACTGTCCAATGCATGTGCTGACCAAGGAGTTAGAGGTCAGGTGGAGGACTGGTCTGTGTGAGGAGCACACTGTATTGCAGCAGCAATATAGTGTTGTGTTGATATTCTAGCTAGGTTCAGTTTGAAAGCCTACAGCATAGATTAATTGAAGCTGCTCATCCCTTAGCATTTAACACCTCAGCATTTCTCTAGGGACAGGCAAGTGTATGAAATACATGGATGAATGACTAAGATGATACTTGTGGCAGCAGCTGTAGTGAGGTATTTAAATGCCACACCCCATCAGCCTGACCTTATAAGAAACAAACATTTATACAGGTATGGGACCTGTTATCCAGAATGATCAGGACATGGAGTTTTCTGGATAAGGAGTCTTTCCATAATTTGGCTCACCAGACTCACTAAAATACTTCAAACATTGCATGAAGCCAATAGCATAGTTTTGCTTTCAATAAGGATTAATTTAATCTTAGTTGGGATTGAGTACAACGTACTGTTTTATTATTACAGAGAAAAAGGGAATCATTTTTAGAATATGAATAATTTAATTGAGATGGGGGATGGTCTTCTTGTAAGTCAGAGCTTTCTGGATAACAGGTTTCTAGTTAATGGATCACATCCCTGCACATTTATTTTGTATCCCCAATAGAGTGCATAATCTGATATACTGACACTGATTTATATTTCTGCTACGTGTACTAGAATCAAAGTTAAGCATATTTGCTAAAGCTGGTAGGTTACCTGTTTGCTATACAGCTCAGATTCAACAATTTTCTAGATATTTGATTATATGACCTAGATCAGCCTGACACAGCGAGCAAACATGAACTTTACTTTCATGAAAGTTTTGCGTCACATTAGATATGAAACATCTGTCAGAAGATGTATGACACAAAACTGCATTATTTTAACTAATGATTTATCTTGTGCATACCTCTACTAGTTTTCCATACTGCATTACAAGCTGTCAAAATTTATATATAATGATGCTGTCAGTTCATCATTCAACCCTGGCAGCTGATTCAGATAGCAGATTCGGCTTTGGCTTACTTGTGAGTCCACAGAGTACTCATCTCTGGACCCAGGAAGACAGGGAATTTGATAGACAGTACCAATAAAAATTATTTACCATTTTTTCACGTTTTATTGTCATAGAACATTGAATTACAGTGGATTTTATTTTGTTTCTTGACACCAGAAATAGACTCTTCTGCAAAGTGAAAAACATTAAATGCCTACATGCATGTACCCCGTTCAAGTCAGTTTTAGTAGATGGACTTTTGACACCAATGACAGCCTTCTGTGTAGAAAGGTCTCTATCAGCGTTGTACATCTGGACACAAATTTCTCCACATAGCTCTTTGAAAAATTACTCAATCTTTGCCACATTGCATGGGATTTGTGTGAAAGTGTACATGAGCCACACATTCTCTATTGGATTGATATCAGGACTCTAACTCTGCCTTTCCAAGGTATTAACACCGTTGTTTTTGAACTATTCTTGCATAGCTTTGGTTTATGGTTTGGCCCGTTGTCTTGCTGGAAGAGAAATCTCACAAGGTTCAGGTTTCTAACAGACTGCATCAGGTTTTCCTCCATGAAAAATTAAATTTTGGCTTCTGCCAAACATGGCATTTAGTCTGATGGCCAAAAAGCTCTGTTTTGGTCCTATCAGACTATAGAACTTTCTGCCAGCTGACTTCACAGTCTCCAACATACCATCTGGCAAACTGTAGGCAAGGTGTCATGTGAGTTTAAGTTAACAATGGTTTTCGCTCTTATAAAATTGAGTGTTGAAGCACCTGGCAACAGTTGTTTTTTTTTAAAAATTTTTATTTTATCTCTAATACCTCAGCTACTGAGACTTGTCAGTACTTAATTTTTTATTCCCAGATGCAATGTTTTGGCAAATTACAGTTGCTGGGAATCCCTTCCTTTGCAATAGTGCAGGAGCAACTGATAAAGGGATTATACAGTGCTATAGGTCTTCAGCAAATGGCTGTTTATTTTAGATAAAAAATAATGTGTATGAATATCATAAATTATTTGATGCATGCCTAGTGGTTACTACTACACACAACACCCTCAATCCAGGTGAGCCTTTAGTCCTTACTTTATATTACTCCAGTTATGTTTTAAGTAACTTGGGGCAGTCCCAGTTCTCATTTCAATATTAGGGAATATTTATCAAAGCGGTTTTGGAGTGGGTATTTGGAAAGCACCAGCTCCATCACCCAAGGGCCCAACACCCCAGCCACAGATCATTTGTTGTTGGTTTGATCCTTCCCTGCATAGACATGACAATCAATTTGTTTAAAGAAGCACAGATATCAAGACAGACCATAAAATATTTAAATAAAAGGCAGAACTCTGTTGCCGGCAGGAGGGTGAAATTTTTGTTTGGGGAATCAATCAGTACAGGCTTTCCATCAGAAGACATATAATTATATATGGATATATAGTGGTTGATGTTTTGGGAAGGTAATCTTCCCTAAGGTTAATGTTACATCGAAGCTTTTGCCTTCCATAACTGCCATTAGCTTCATGCAGAAGTGTTTAAGAGTGTGTGCTTTTACACTTGAAAATATGAGGGTGAGCATTTTTAGGCATTTCTTCACAGTTTCTAATTTAAGGCAATGAGAGGTGCAGGAAGTAGGCACTGATTTTTCCACTGAACCTGTTGAAGCAGTTTAAATTGGTAACCCTGGAATTACCTCAATTTTCAGGGTGGTGGTAGCTAAAGTCAAGGGTCATGTTTGGATGCAGCCTCATGCAAATCTACACCTGTTAAGCAGCCCAAAGCAGGAACCCTCAAATTACTGCCACGTTTAGGGTGGCAGCAGCTTCAGGTTCTCCTACGTTACAAGTGCACTTGTGCACAGTTCATCAGAACATACAGGGTGGATGCTAGAGTGGGGCTTGTAGTAGGGCCACTTTGATGCACTGATAGTAATTGGATGAAAATTCGATAGGTGGTCCTTCTTTTTTCTGCCTATCACACACCAAACAATTGTTGTAATATTGTCCCTAGCAGTCAACTGAGCATAATAAAAATAATATTAATCTATTTGGTCCACACACTGTACATCAGTCATTTGTGCAGTTTTTCACCATTTTCTGGTATCCATTTGTTTTGCAGGCCTTGTTCATTGTTGGACTGGTTATGTGTTGCTGTGCGCCCCTCCTCCATGGTGCTGTGTGCTCTGCCTGACATCTCAGACCCTTATAGAATGTGACTGTTTGTGTATTAAACAGAATCCCATGAATCAACTGGAGAAGAAAAACATTCAACCCATACACACCTCTCACTGCTTTTTGTTTTCATTCAGGCACAAGCACAGTGTTTAATGACCCAGTTTACCCTGCTCTTTAACCAGAGTCGCAAATACAGTTTCCTGACTGCATATTAGTGAACCATAAATCTCTCTTCATTTAGTTTTCTAATGATTTTTCCTTAAAAGCCAACGTTAACTGGCTTTTAAATTGTACAACAATACAGTTTACACTTTAAAAAAATCTAATTTTACAATTAAGCAGTGTCTAGTAATCTGTGTTTGCTGTGACAAAAATAGGCTAGTGTTCAGTGTATTGTGAGCGGATCTATGGATATTGGCGTGGCTCTCTTCTATAATGTTCTTTTTTTAATGTAGTGAGAATGGAACACATCACATTTCCCAAATTGTGAAGAATAAGAATAAGATCCTGGAAGCTCTATGGGGTGTATGAGAGCTTTATTCTTTGTGGTATGTGAGAACTCTTACTGGGCCAAGAAAAATAAAAATGGTACTGCTGAAATGCCAAAATAGATTCATAATCCGTCTTAGAAAAGCAAACAACGAACCCGAACCAAGTGAGCATAACAAAGAGCGGAACAATATCAGACCCACAAATACATCTCCAGTAATGAAATGACCCAACAATGCTCCTAGAGAATTTGGTGCTCCTGGAGAGTTGTTCCTCCCTTTGTTTCCCTTTGTTTTGTTCATTTATGTGCTTGGAGTCCGTGGTATTTTTGTGTATGATTTACAAACCTCAGTCAGGCGGGCTGCTTTTGTATTTCTTTATGGTAATCTTGGTGTCTGCTACTCTGAGTAGATAACTAATTCAAGGGAGACTGACTCACAGTATGGGTCATGTACTGAGCTAGTACAAACATAAGATAACCTTATATGAACAGATCTGGTCTTCAGTTTAACCCATCATACTACCCAACTATCTGGACATGAATAGGACTATTTAGACAGATAATTTTGAAGAGTCATCTGTTCTTACAAAGTATATTCATCGATTACTAAAAAGGAAGTGAAGAGGAACTGCAGCTCCTCTTCACTTCCTGCTTTTCTGATTGTTTGGGCAGTCTTCACAAATGAATGAATAAAATAGGAAAGTGACCATAAATGTGCATGGCTCCTTTTTACAATATCTGTCCCACAGCTACAGCATAAATGGCAAAAATCAGGCAAAGGCCTGCTCACTTGGTGACCTTGCCAACAAGCAGATTTTATAGGGCTTGTTTATTTCCACAAGTGCAGTTGCAGTCCCCACAATTTTCCTGCAGTCATTTGCACTTAAAACCCTTTTCATTTAAGGTACTTGTGTCAAAATGCACTCCTTGCACTTCTAAACAGTTGTGCTTGACAGGGCCGGAACTAGGGGTAGGTAGAGTAGGCACATGCCTAGGGCACAAAGCTTGAGGGGCGCCAGGCACGTACCTTCCACTACTGCCTACCCCAGTCCAGGCCTCTGAATCTGGCTTATTGCTGTATGCCTACGAGTGATGTGTCAGTTCGAATGGGCGCGGTGGTTTAGATCACACGCGCTCATGTAATGTCGTTGCGCAGAGGGGCGATGTGGTTGAGTGGGTTGCCTGTGGTGCCCAGCTGGCCTGGCCTGGTCCTGGCGCTTAAGTCACTCGGTCCTTCTTGCTTTCTGTTCCAAATCAAGCACTGCTGTGCATATTGATGCAGAGGGACACTGGAGCTTCCATCACCTCCTGACCAGGCGTTAACTCCCTTCATGCTCAGCAACAGGCTCATCATACTTGCACTTAAATAATTGGGCACAGACATCAATCACATGGTAATGATGCAAATGGGCTTGGAAGAATCATATTGCATGGATATTTTTGGGACTTGTTTAACAGAAAAGTGCAGGAAAATTAATTTTCTGTTAATATTTAAAGCTTTTTTTTTTTTAATCTGGCAAAATCCACCTATGTGTGCAGTGACTAGCGAGTGCCAGTTACTGCACAAATCTTATGCTGTGTTTTTTCCATGAAATGTGACATAGTCCTCAAAGTGATACTTACAATACAAATTTTCTTTTCAAAATATTAATTACTACATTAAAAGTTGCCTATAGGTCATGTTGATCGTTGTTCGCTGATAGTTCTGTTTTTAGTAGGTAATTGTTAGTTGAAGTTCCTAAACCTGACTGTTTTGCCAACCTGACAGTCCCTTCTTAACCTGTCAGTTTGTGGCAGATTTATCAAGGGTCGAATTTCGAAGTGCAAAAAACTTCGAAATTTGACCATCGAATAGGCTAGTTCAACATTCGAAGGCGAATTCGTAGGATTTTTAAGATCATACGATCGTACTTCAAATTGAACGATTCGAACGATTTAATCGTACGATTTCACTTCGACTTCTAAAAACGTAGCCAAATGTTGGCTATATGTTCTAGGAGGTCCCCATAGGCTAACGTAGCAATTCGGCATGTTTAAGGTGGCAAAGTGTCGAAGTCAAAGTTTTTTAAAGAGACAGTACTTCGATGATTGAATGGTCGAATAGTCAAAGTATTTCCACTTCGAATTGAAGTCGAAGTTGAATTTAGGCCTATTCGATGGTCGAAGTACCCAAAAATTAGTTCGAAATTCGAAGTTTTTAACTTTGAAAATTCACTTCGACCCTTAGTAAATCTGACCCAGAGTTTCTAATGCTAACGGACTAGTGCTGCACAAATATGTTAGCCCCCTCATAGAGGAACATGGGGGTAAGAAAGGTAAAAGCATCAGGCAAATACTTTTATGGCAAAATTATAAATAGCATTCAAAGACAATGTTATGATAGATGATAAAAAAATTTATTTTCTGGTGTCAGTATCTCTTTAAGTAACACAAATATGTCCAGAGACAAGAATTTGAGCCTAAAAAAATTAAGGCATACACGAAATCATGAGTAGCTAAACACCTGAAAATGCCCCTTCATTGTTGCTCACTGAAATTGTTGTGGGTATGTCAGTAGTGTAACCATGCAAAAATACTTCCAAGGGCATTTTCATAAAATGATGCATTTTTTTACTGATATACCAAAGTTGATGTCAGGTGCCTTGTGGTCATTGCCCCATGGTTCCAAACCCCAAGTTAATTACCTGTTGATCGTCTTTTGGTAAATGTGGTGGCACTAGGACAAAGCAGCTGACTTGGAAAAGCTGAAAACAGAATACAGAGGAGAGACTGAACAAAGCAGGAAACTGAAACAAGTACCCTTTTTGTATGTTACTAAATTCTACCAATTCTAAGCAACTTTTCAGTTTGTCTTCATTATTGATATTTTATAGTTTTTTTTTTAGTTTTTTTTGCCTTTTTCTTCTGATTCTTTCCAGCTTTTAAATGGGGGTCAAAAATGTATCAAATGTAACAAATGTATTGTTATTGCAATTTTTATTACTGATCTTTCTATTCAGGTCCTCTCGTATTCATATTCCAGTCTCTTATTCAAACCATTGTATGGTTGCTAGGGTCGTGTGGACCCTAGCAACCAGATTTCTGAAATTGCAAACTGGAGAGCTGCTGAATAAAAAGCTAAAAACATGAAAAACCAATGATAAAACAAATGATAAAAAAAGAAAACCAGTTGCAATTTGTCTCAGAATATTACTCCCTGCACAGTGGCGTAACTACCGGGGAGCAGGGGGTGCGATTGGGCCAGGGCCCGCACTCCCTCAGTGCCCCCCCGGCAGCTCACGCGCCACGATTCCCGGCGGTTCCGGGTGTACGGCAGGCGGTTCCGGGTGTACGGAGGAGGAGGGGGGGCCCGGCAGCGCGCCCCGCGCCAGGGCCCGTCCCCTCTAGTTACGTCACTGTCCCTGCATCATACTAAAACTTAACTCAAAGGTGAACTACTCCTTTAAATGTGACAGCTGCAAAATACCTGGCAGCCATGACAGCCTCTGTGTGCCCAGTCATAATGCAGCAGCTGTCAGCTCTACTGTGGACACTGCAGTGCAGAATTATGACAGCTAGTAGTGGAGCTGTTTCTTTAAGTTAGAAATGTCCTGTTCTGACAACAGATCTTGATTATAATAACATAATTTTAAAATAGATTAATGTAACATTATTATTCACCATTATAGGAGTTACTTTTAAGTCAAGGGCACACGGAGCATTGGCTCATCTGCTCTCAGTCTGTGTATTTTTTTTTAGGCTGAGAGAAACGGAACTTGGGTGTCTCTGCAATGCCGCTCCCCCCCCACTTGCCTGCTTGCCTTTCCTGTGTGGGGAACCGAGTTAGTTTAAAAACTAAAAATTTGACTCTTAAAGGTACCAGGAGCGGCTTTTTGCCTCCTCTGGCAACCTGATTGGTGCTGTTTGCCTCATTGGAGCAGTGCCCCTGGTGCCCCAGCTCCATTGATCTGAACCATTTCCACTTGTATGCAGGCACACGCAGTGGAGCTGAGGCTCTGCCAAATACGCAAAAGCACTAGGGTTTCCACCTGGCCGATCTTATTAATAGGGCAACCCTAAAAAGCAGTTATTTTCAGGCCGACCGCTGCCCGGAAGCGGTTCAGATGAATGAAGCTGGGGCACAGAGCAGATCCGCTTCTCTCAGCCTGAAAAAAATACGCAGGCTGAAAGCAGTGGAGCCTTATGGAGCACTCATACAGAGATTGTTCTTTGGGAGCATGCTAGACAGGTCTGGACTGGGATTCACAATAGGCCCTGGCATTCCAAGTACACAGAGGCCCAAGCAGCCCCCAGCCAGCCCAATTAATCGTGACTGTCTATGGCAGGGATGCCCAAAAGGTAGATCGGGGTCTACCAGTAGACCTTTAACTCATGACACTGTCAACAAACAGCTTGTCTAAATCACCCTCCTCTTTCATGCTTTTCATTCAGATATTTATTATGTTAAGGTCACATAACAATAGGTCTTTGTTAAAGGGGTGGTTCACCTTTAAGGTAACTTTTAGTATGTTATAGAATGTAAAATTCTAAACAACTTTTCAATTCATTATTTATTTTTTATAGTTTTATAATAATTTGCCTTTTTCTTCTGACTCTTTGCAGCCTTCAAATCTAAAAAAAACAAATGCTCTGCAAGGCTACAAATGTATTGTTATTGCTACTTTTTATAACTCATCTCTCTATGCTGGCCCTTTCCTTTTCATATTCCAGTCTTTTATTCAAATCCATGCATAGTTGCTAGGGTAATTTGGACCCTAGCTACCAGATTACTTAAAATGCAAATTGAAGAGCAGCTGAATAAAAAGCTAAATAACTCAAAATCCTTAAATAATGAAAAATGAAAACCAGTTGCAAATTGCCTCAGAATATCCCTCTCTACATCATACTAAAAGTTATCTCAAAGGGGAACAACCCCTTTAAATATAGCCAGGGCTGGATTTAGATAGTGGGCGCCCCTAGGTCCACTGCTGTTCGTGACCCCTGTCCCCTCCCCTTTATTTGTGCAAATTTTCATCATTAACGGGTATTGGCCTGTAGGAAATAAAAAAATTATTGTATCTCCAGCGCATTCCCAGTGTTTTTGAACCAATGTGGGTGTGGTTGTGCAGCATGCCACCCCCCTAAAATCCTGCCGCCCTAGGCCCAGGCCTAGGTGGCCTTTCCACAAATCCAGGCCTGAATATAGCATTATACAGTACATTTTCCCATTAATCTGTATTTAAGCAGTGTCGGACTGGCCTGGTGGGCCCCGACCCTTAATAGGTCCCCTCTCCCGATCAGATTCGGGGGGGAAAAAAAGTTTTTTCAGATGCCGCACAGCGCCATCTGCGAATGCGCGCAGCACCTATTGATTTAGGAGCGCCGCTGCGCCTTCATCCATGCGTGCTCGGCTCGTCATAGTAGGGGGCTCCCCAGTCCGACTCTGTATTTAAGTAATAATTTTTAAGTAATATTCTCCATGGAACATAATGCTAACAATGCTTTTATGGATGTAGATCATAATGGGACAACATCACTAAAAGTAGACCTCACATTAGTAGAGTATGGCCACTCTTGGTCTATGGCAACCCACAGATTGCCAGTCCTGGCCTGATGCTGGAGATAATATATCACTGGTTCACATCACCCCTATTAGCCCAGTGGAGGTGCAACCTCTCTACCAAAGATGGGCAAAAAGGAAACTTTAATTAATGGGAGTGATGTAATTTGTTTTTTGACATACACGGAAAGGGAAATAATATCAAATTTCCCCCTGGACTAGGAACTATACAGCAGCAACGTCTCCCTTCCAACGTGTTTATCTGCCAGAAAATCCCGTGGGTAGGAACACACTGTAGCCAGGGAGGGAGGAGCTGAAAGAAGCGATATATAAAGGCTGTCAGAGAGCGCTTGTAACGCAGAGCAAGGAGGTTGGGTGGTGGTGTGATCAGGTGCACAGTTGCACAGAACAGATAAACAGCCTGTGTAAGAGATAAGGAAACACACACACCGACACCGACACCCACCGAAGCACAGCCCTGACACACACACATCAGCCTTCCCTGCAGGACAAAAGATGCCCTAAAGTTGCCTGTGATCGCTAGTCACACATTGGAGTGAGGAGGAGATGCGGAGACCATCCTGAGAGAGGAAGCAGCACCGGATCAGGTGAGAAATCGGGTCACCGGGTGTGGTACTGGGCTTGAGCGTCGAGGGGTGGCCTGGCTGTGTATAGCTCACTACAATTATGATGTAGCATTATGGGAGAATCATTGAATTGCTTTCTGTATTAATACAGTAGCCGGCACTGTACATTTCACGTTGTGTACGGTATGTTCTTATCCTTCTGTGGTGGGCACATTGCTGTACTGTATCTGTGGATAATGAACATATCTTTATACTACATCAGAAACTTTCCCACAGTGCCTTTCTATACATCTCTAGTACTTATACATTTCTTTCTTTAATGCTATTTGAACTAGGTCACTGTGATTCACGTGACATTTACTTGTAAATAATCCACCGTATTCATTCTAAACTAAGTATTGAAGGTGATTCTCAGACCTTGCCCATACTTTGGCTTTATATGTTACATGGTACTCATTCAGACAGCTTGCATATAAAGAAGAGGATGCTAGGAATCCCCAGTGTAGGGGGTAATATCTCGCAGGTCACACCTTGTTGTGGTGCACCACCCACAGTGACACTTTTGGGGGTCATTTATCAAGTCCCCAGATGCAAGTGGTGGAGTATTAGGGTAAGGGCACACCTGGCGATTCGGGGAGATTTAGTCGCCTGGCGACTAATCGCCTCTTCTTTGGGGCGACTTATCTCCCAGAACCCCTTCCCCCTGTCTTGCGCCAGCTATAATGACAAGCTTCCTCATGAGGCAACTTCAGGCGACTTTGGAAAACGAAGCGTCGCGTGTGCTTTAGCGCAGGCGACTTTTCATTATAGCGGACGGGAAGACACGCGAAGGCAGTTTGGGGAGATTGTCGCCCAGAGGAAGAGGAGATTAGTTGACAGGTGACTAAATCTCCCCGAATCTGCCCGTGTGTCACAAGCCTTAAAGGGATCCTGTCATCGGAAAACATGTTTTTTTCAAAACGCATCAGTTAATAGTGCTACTCCAGCAGAATTCTGTACTGAAATCCATTTCTCAAAAGAGCAAACAGATTTTTTTATATTCAATTTTGAAATCTGACATGGGGCTAGACATTTTGTCAATTTCCCAGCTGCCCCTGGTCATGTGACTTGTGCCTGCACTTTAGGAGAGAAATGCTTTCTGGCAGGCTGCTGTTTTTCCTTCTCAATGTAACTGAATGTGTCTTGAGTGAGACATGGGTTTTCACTATTGAGTGTTGTTCTTAGATCTACCAGGCAGCTGTTATCTTGTGTTAGGGAGCTGCTATCTGGTTACCTTCCCATTGTTCTTTTGTTTGGCTGCTGGGGGGGGGGAAGGGAGGGGGCAGATATCACTCCAACTTGCAGTACAGCAGTAAAGAGTGATTGAAGTTTATCAGACCACATGACTTGGGGGAGCTGGGAAATTGACAATATGTTTCAGTGCATCCTGTCCGCAAGTGCAGTGAGCAAAGTGCAATTTCAAGAGCAATGTAGACTATAAGCTCTACAGGGCAGTTACATACTGCCCACTAGGCACGTACCTCACCATGAATGAACAAACAAACACAAGTATTTAAGAGCACTCAAGTGAACAAGCATGGTGGGGGTAAGATGCCTGGCCAGTTTGTCTATTTTTTGGTGGCTTGGCACTGTTCAGATTGATGTCTGTGCCCAATTTTGTAGGATGCAAGTGTGCTGCGCCTATTAACCCTGGGCATGAAGGGAATTTTAAAACAATACCTTTAATGATAGTGTGCAACTGACTTGGGGGAAATTGCGGGGACCTCAACTGCACTTGTGGTCTGTAATGAGCCTTTGTGTCTAGGGCTAGGCACAGTGCTGCGGATGCAAAATAGCCATAGGCTGCCAGTAAGTATAGGATTCCACTGCGTCTCGGGTTCATTGGCACTCCTTGTATGGCTTTCTGATTGATGTGAAAGCTAGGGGTAGCCAAAATATTGCTACCTCATGAAGCACAGTGCTGCTGAATCCAGATAGCACTGTATTCAAGGGAGATGTAGTTTGATTATAAATGTCCTGATAATAGATCCAGGGCCATGTTTATTTATAGGCACCCTTATGACCCATGCCTAGTACAGAGGGGCAGCCCATGGGTGCCTATATATCCAAAAAAATGTCTAAAAAAACACCCTGCTGGCCTTTGGAGATTTACAAGTAAATTCAGCAGTGGAGTTAGGGGGAGGGTATCTGACCATTCAGCTTCTATCACACGTGCGGTATGTAACTGTACTGTAACTGTAACTGTACTGAACTGGATATTAGAAGTCAAAGAACCATACGCATATAAACCCACCATGTTATTTTATATTATTTATAGATTTCCAAGAAGAGGTTAAATGCCATTATAATCAATGCCATCTCTAAGCACTACTTATATAGTTATTCCAGGATCTTGTGTATTGTAACCAAATACTTTACTTCTAAACAAAGCACTGAACACAATGTGCTATTTTGTAGGTCACTTTATCTTATGTGAAACACTTTTGCATTGTTGGTGTTTGCAGTACAGTACAACTTTGCATTGCTGTATATATAAACTGGAAGTGCTGGCTACAACCATGCTGCTTGCAAACATGTCAAAATAATCTAGTTCTAGTGCAAGTTGCTTCTTACTATAAGTTGTGCAACGTGCATAGTTTTTTTTGGTCCTCAACTAATTTTGTACAATACAATCATTCTTTTAATTGAAATTTGCTATTAATACCATGTAAGAATATAGGTGACATCAATAATCACAGAAAAATTTTTATCCGGAAAGTCTTGAAATCTGAAGGATAGAATGTTGATCCAAAGAAAAGCCGATTATCATTTTGAAAGTTGAGAAGGATTGTTTTCGCTCTTAGGTCCACACTGATCAAAAAAATTGCCATTTGGATAAACTACAAAATAATTAAATGAACAGTTAAAATAAAATCAATCCAAGTGATGCAAAATATCAACCTCAGTTAAAGGATAGGGAAAGCCGAATCCCAATGGTGGTGTCAGTATGGTGTGCACCCCAGCTGCAAAATAGAAACTAAAGTAATTAAAAATACACAGTTAGGACAAGGAAAGTTGATTGGAGGTTGCCAATATCTTTGTAAATTCACTATGCAATTAGAATTGCTTGTGCGCAATAAACTATGTTTGGGAAATTTTAGCATGCCACGCAAGCTTGGCGAAGAAAGCCTGGGAGCTGCAGGTACGATGGTGCTGGCCAGGAGTAAACCTAGTGAATTCACTGTGGGGTGTCTAGAACATTGGCACAGCAGAATTAAATCAACTTGCCTTTTCCTAGCAGATTTGAATTTGATCTTTATTTTGTATTTTTTCCCTGTATTTTTTATATTCCCTTTCATTTATTTGAATTTTTATTCTGGAATTTAAAACTGTACCAGGCAATTAGGATTACTTAGCAACATAGAGGTTTAATGTTACTAGTCTTATATTCTTCTCATACCTTTTTTTGACCACCTTTTCTACCACTGCATGCTGTCAAGAGTCGGTGACCCCAGCAACAAGTCGATAGCTTGAAGTTGTCAGACTCAATTTCAGTGTGAATTTGTAGTAATCTACAAATCTATGTGCAATGAAGCTATTCACATTGGCTGAAAAGTCACTTTGTATGAAAGTCGCAGGGAGATGTATCTTACATTGTAAGATGTACAGGGCAGACACAGACATCCTCCTAACATATGCCATTTAATCTTTGTAGCTGTATATATTTATTTTTTATTTATTATAATCTTTACTTCTGTGAGTCAGTACTGTATTAAAAAAAAGTACTTTACCATCTGATCTAGGACTGCTTTGGTTTATTGATACAGGCCTTGCAATCCAGTTCTTTGGCCTTAGGCCATCTAAGGTGGGCACATTGGGGGAAAGATCATCTCTTAGCAACCTTGCCAAATGAGCGGATGTTATAGTGTATGGCCAGCTTTACTGTGCTATAATAATTTTACCCATGCTGAATACCCATCATTTTACCTATGCTATAAGAAAGGGCTACAGTTGAGTGTACTTAACTGAACTATACAATACTAGTACCCAGCCACATCTTACATTTAAGACTTCTATCAATAATTTATTTTTGTATTTCAATCTCCCAGAATGCATCATCCCCAAAAAACACTTGTATCCAAAACATACAGCCAGAGTCAAGAATTAAAATCCTTGTAACTATTTAAATTGCAAGTGCAAACAACATAAACCTAGATATATGAAATATCTAACTAAAGCCACGTTTTTCCTTACACAGGTGTTGGGAGCAAGGGTGTGTTTATAGCAGTTCCTTTCCCATTGTCTGCTATATTGTCTTGGGGGTCAAGATGGCAGAAGGTGCAAGACTGCGGAATAGTGCGGAGAAGATCCCGGAGGAAAAGGGACAGGACTCTGGATCGAGTTCTGGTGAAGCTGGCGGTGTAGCTCTGAAGAAGGAGATTGGGTTGGTGAGCGCCTGTGGCATTATAGTGGGTGAGTCAAACATAATATTACCATTACTTCACTTTCTGGCCATTTATATTTGTATGGTTGTATGGAAAACAATTATCCCTTACTTGAAAGGCCATTAATGCAACATTCTAGTTCCTATCTCAGACAACAAACACTCTATTATATCATATGGCAACTATAGATATGGATGTAAATTATTCACACCAAGTTGCTGCAAGTTAAATCTAGAAATTGCATGGATGTGACTGCCTCAGTGGCAATTTTATTGTAATTTCCTTGCAAGGTCATAGGAATAAAAATGGATTCAGCAGTTTATCTACTAAAAGTTGCTTCTTCTCTGTGACTTCTAGCACTATATGTCCACTATATGTGTGCATCAGTATTTATTATTGTCAGCCACTCAGGGTTGTGCATCAGTTTGGCTGCACTTAGTGGTTCGCCACTGCTGGCAGTTGCTCCATACAAAACTGCCTAGTCACACCGCTGTCAGAAAAGTGTCATAAAAGTATTGTTCCCCAACCCAAAGTTGGGCTGTATCATGCCAAAGCTCTAGTGGGGATACAGAGTGGGGGGCAATAGGTGCTTTTTAGTGAAGGATCTTGCAAAATATTGCCTGTTTTAGTTGAAAAAGTGGTATAACTAATCTATTACACATTCTGATGAGAGAAACCGTTTGATTGTGCCACACATTATGTTAATGAAGAAGGGCCAACCAGCGCTGAAGCAAATTCACAGGGCAATATATATAAAAGTAAAAGCAATGTTTATTGAAAAAAGTTAAAATACAGCCATCTCCTTTGGCCCGATGGTCATGGACCCATTCGCATGGCACTGCTGACTTGGGCAACACTGGAATACTTGTTTTCAGTGGTGATAGGTGTATTCCATTGATTCAAATACAAAGATACAAAGATGCTTTCAGGCCCTTTTTTCCAGCTGAAAATGCTGATGGAGACTACACCTTGTGTAATGGAATTGTAAGTCAAGTCCTGGCCTTTTGTTGCTGTATTTTATCACTTTAATGTTGTATTTTGGGACTCATTTTACAAGATAAAATTTGTCAGTGCATGATTTTGACAGGATTGTGGCGTGCATGAAGTTGAAGGAATATATGTACATACTTTGCCTAGAAACAGATAAGTATATTGTTCTCTGGGAATAATGAAATCAGATTACTGTTACTAGCTGTGCCAGGAGTTCCACTAATCCTGTTATGTCTTAATGCAAGCTGTGAACAGGAACTGACAATTATTCTTTACTACTTTACATGCAACAATAAGAGCCAGATACTATTGTGAACCACACTTGCATTTAGCATTCATCCAGGCTGCCTTCATCACTGCTGATAACATTATTGTCTAAATTGTCTGAAATAAAATGTATGAAAACAAAAGAGAAAGAAATGTATGTTGAATCAAAGATAGGTTCAACAACAAACTATGTTTAGTCCATGCTGTTTCTTTGATCAAAGAGTTCTGATATATGAAAAGCGGTGGCTACAACTGTAGGCTTGAGTGATTTCCTATATTCTAATCACCAGTAGGCACACTACACCAATAAATATATGTATATATGTTAACTAGCACAAAGGAATTCCAAACTAGCCTCTCAGCCGCTCTGTGTATGAGGCAAAAAAATGAACAATTTCTTATTAAAACCTACTTGAAATTAAACAGATAACCAGATGAATGGGACATAATAGCCTTACCACTTTGGCCTGTATGCAGTCATGCATATTCTTGTTGTCATGTAAAGATCTATTTGTCTGTTATTTTATTAGTACTTCCTAGAGAGTGGTTATGTGTGATAGTGAATGTAGCTTGGCCACACTTTTCATGTTGTAGAGAGTTGTGTGAGACATGTTACAATAGATAAGGGAATTCAGAACAAGGGCCCTAAGATACACCTCCCAGCATTCATCTCTATTTTTATAGCAATCAAAGCAGAAACGTGACTAGTTCAGACTCTACAGAATAAGCAGAAGAAAAAGAAGTAGCAGAAGGAACTGTGTTGAGTCAGATGATTAGATGATGATATTGGGAAATTGTAAAGCAAAACTGCTGGATCAGCACACAGTAGGGATGAACTTTGATTTAATTTACTTACTTGTAGTAGTCAGATAAAAATGAATTGCAGATTGATATGAGCAGAGAGTGATAACGGCTTAGAGAGATGCTGAACAGAGGCAACCCAGACATCTCTCAATGAGGTCACTGATCCTGTGCACCGAGTGAAAGAAGCTGTTAATATGTAGTAAACCATTTGGGCATGTTTACTGAATGTCAATATGAAACATCACATTGTATCACTTATGAGGCTAATTATGATGAAAAGTGGTGGAAGCACTTAAAGGAGAAAGAAAGGCAACATTTATGCACTACCTCCCCCTAAAGTTCTCATACATATGCACTTAATCGCTGTATTTTTGGCTCACCTATGTGTATAGAAAACCAGAAAATCATGCATTGAGTTTAGCTCTCCTTCAGTAAAATGCGGCCGCCATCTTGGTAAAGGGTTTACATGCTTCCTTTTCCTCCGTATTGTGCATGCGCAAAAAATTCCCCTTATACTCTGAAGCACGAAGCGCCTCTCAAGCATGCGCAATAGTAAGTGATTTGGCCCAACGCGACTCAAGGCTGCCTCGGGCAGCAGGGAGGAAGCTGCCTGAAAAATCAATGACGTCACTGGAGTCCTACGCTGCATTCTCAGACGAGCGCGGCTCCTACTGCTAGACACCAGGGACACAAAATTTACTACACTCTGTAAGTTATTAGTCTAACAGACTTCTCATTCAGCTTTATTTCTGTTTTGGCTTTCCTTCTCCTTTAAGAACTATGGGTAGCAAGTTGTAGCGCGCTTAGAGTCTATAGATATATTACTTGTACCCCTGCTTATTCTCCATGCAAGCTTAGTACCATGCACTAAAATAAAGTAAGAATACAAATCCATCACATAAAGCAGAGTGACGTTCACAGGCCCATCTTTGCCAGGCATTAAGTAGATAGTTACCTTACTCCTAGTGTCCTCTAGTGCTCTTGCCTTGCCTGACCTGAATGACACTTAAGGTAGTGCCATTACCTTATAGTGTTGTTGAGTAACAATTCCCAAATGGGTGACCATTGGTTGGAACATCACATGGTTGGAACAATGGGTTGATGCTGGTATCTGTTTTAAAAACTTAACTTAAAAAGTTATCACTTAAAGGGTACCCATCACCAAAATATAAAAATCTGTACAATAAAAGTCCTTTTCAAATTAAACATGAAACTCAAATTATTTTTGTTATTAAAACACCCGTACCTGTTATCAACTCGGTTTTCTAAAGTCACCTGACGTTGCCCCGGAGGTTTGTAACCCGGTGGGCCCCCCAACTAGAATCCTGTGTGGATCCAATTTCTAAGACCCGAACCCACAGCCCACAACCCGAACTACAACCCACATATTTACCCATTTTGATCCGCTACCCGATCCGGACCCGCAACCCACCGACCACCATCAAACAGGAAGTAATGTAGCTGCAAACTGGAAGTGACGTCATCAAAAGTGGGCGGGACAGAAACAAGTTTTGTAAAACTTTGAAAGGAGTAAAACATAGACAATAGTACATAACATAAGAAATTTAGATGAGACCTGCAACCCGACCCAACCCACAGACCCGCATCTATACCCGCACCTGAAAATCCTCTCCTCATTCCGCAGCGTGCCCCTTTTTTTGCGGATAACCTGCGGGTTCCTGGCCTGCTTGCAGGACTCTACCCCCAACGTCCAGTACGACCCTACCCACAGTAGAGAAGATTTGTTACTGGGCAACTAATCTCCCCATGTGCCACCACCCTAAGATGCTGTATCAGTGACACGTACAAAGTCCTGTTTGTCACATCAATATCTGATAGCAAGGCCTGTGAACTATCTTAAGTTCCCCATAGACACAAAGATTTTTCTTGCCAAACGACCGATTTTAACGAAGTCCGACCAATCCTTCGAAATTATCGTGAAGTTAGTGGAATTCGAACGATTGTACATCTTACAATTTTTCGGCCATCTGTCAAGAAATTGATGGGTTTCCGGATAAAAGCTCCAGTGCCTGTACTATAAATGAAGACAAGATACCCAAAACCAAAATATCTAACACAAACCCATAGGATTTAAGGGAAAGAGTGAGGATATTAATGGAAGCTGTCTGTAGTACACACACATATATTGGGAGGGATACGAGAGAGACACAGCAAGGGAGAGGAAATCCCTCCAGGACTTGGTCAGCTTTTGCTGCAAATAGGAAATCAACATATGCGGACATAAAGATTTGCACATCCTCACACACCTTTAAATACACATACACATACATCTGATTCAGCATATTGTTCTTTCTCAGTGATGAGCCGTGTGTGTACAGTTAACTGCTTGTAGAAATAATCATGTCCCACATGGGAAGCAAGGTGAAGCATCCTGTTCCGTGCTCCCACGATAAATATATATGCTGTCTGTATTAAATAGCTTTTGATGGGGATTGTAACTGTGGGAGGATCAGAGGGTGCCATCTGGCACCGCATTAGAAATTCATCTTGTTACAATGACAGGTGGCAGAATGGTGTATCTGATTCACAACTCAATGTTTCCTACTATCTCATTTTTACCTTATCCTTCTGCAAATTTCCCCTCCCTGCTTTTTTTCTGACATCTCTCTCTCCAGTCCCCTCTCTTCATCACCGCTTTTTTCTTTGAATAATGGATGATATGGTGGCGTATAAGTGCTATTTATAGAGCAGTGACGATGGCAGTAATCGTAATGTTGCTTGCGTACCTTAAAGTGGCAGTTGTGGGGGGGCAGCATGTTGTAAAATGTTAGTAGTGAGATAGCCCCCACCATTGTATTATATTTATCTTGTAAAAAGGGTAAAAGGACCAGTAATACTAAAACGCAAAAAGACTTGATTTACATTTACATTATGTTCATAATATTCAAATTAATTATTTCTTGGTGGCAACACTGCAATTTCCTCATATTATTCACCTTGTATGGTGACTGCGCTCCACAGCAAATTGATTTTAGAAAACCCCCATTCCACCCTGCAGCACTTGGGGAGGAAGGTTTAGCATGTATGTAGTAATAATGTACATTCCTACTGTGGCAATGGGCATATTATCTTGTCTGTGCCTGTCAATGTATAGACATAAATGTAATTATCGCTGCTATCTAAACATCATGTTTTAAGTGGTCTGGCCGGTCAGTCTGACAGTTTATGTTCATAGTCACCCAAGAAGGGACTAAGTCCTATAAACAGAAATTGATCGAAGGTTGAGAAAGAGCAATGTCAGGCAGTTTCAAAGTATAAAAGTACTATACTGAGGGCAAAGTCACCCCCCTGTAATTCTGCAATGTCTTTAACTCTTTGAATGCTAGCTGAACCTGGAAAGAATTGCTTTGTATTGATGTTATATTGCATTTCCCTTTGGCGGCACAACTGTCATTTCAATTATTTGTCAAGGTCATTCATGAGAACAATGTGTGGGAGTAGAAGTGCCTTTGAAAATCTATGCCCACGCCGGCGTTCTTTCACATGAATTGGTGGAGCTAATATTTAATTTCAAGATCACATAGCAGGCTCTCTCCTAGAGAGGTGACCTTATACTTATACTCTTATCAGGTCATATGATTTCACGGTCAGATATTATTCTATGGGGTTATTACATTTCATAAGTAATTATGGAAAATTAGGAGGAGGGGGGGGTACCTAGGACAAAACACATACAGCATTCTCCAAAAAATAAACTGTTTGACAATCACAACAGCCACTACTTCTGTTACTTTATGCAATCAGATACAAGCCCTGAGTGAGTGGAGCACCCCATCTACTACTCTTCTCCCCTGGAAGCGAATCCCACCGGGGGGTACTTATATATTTCTATGAGTTCGGCAATATCCCACCTCTACATATCTACCCCTTCTCCCCCAAAATGATCTCTCCCACCTTGGAGTGCAACAAAAATATTGTCCTTTATTCTATCACTTTACACTTGAAGCAGCTTTACCACCACATACAAGATAATCAGTTTCTTAGTAATACATTGATTTTTATACAAACAATAATATCTCATTCGGATTCAAAGTACCCTACCTTCATATTGGTATTGATTTATGTCTGACTCCTGGATTCAGGCTGGAAGGTGCATTCTTATGATTTGCAAATCTGTTAGAAGTCTTATCACAAGATTGCCTGGATCCAGATCTTGTAACTTCTAATAGTATTCATATGGCCTGCCAGATTTGTGTTGTAGCTGTGTTGGATTCTTTGAACTGGTTGCTGGTGACACTCTGATATCCCAAACCTGTGGTTTAAATGTGCATGACAATGAATAATCTGTGTGACAACATATAATCCTGCTTCACGTCTACCTACCATTGTCAGTAAATTTATTGTTCGCCCATGTTGGGGGCCTTGTACTAACAGATCAAGACAAAGCTAGGCAGACACACAAATTAGTGAACTGAGTGGTCACACATTGTTTTCTTTTTCCTCTGATTATATCTGTTCATACTATTATTATTAATAATTATTTCAACTATAACTATATATTTGCCACAAGTATCAATATTACTTTTGCCTTGAATTACACTCTATTACTATGATATTATAGTCCCCTAAAATAACAATAAATACATCTTTTATATCTTACAGGTAATATTATTGGCTCTGGTATATTCGTATCTCCAAAGGGAGTGATGGAGAATGCAGGTTCTGTGGGAATGGCACTAATTGTATGGATTGTAACAGGAGTAATCACAGCAGTAGGAGCCCTTTGCTATGCAGAGCTCGGGGTCACCATCCCAAAATCTGGAGGAGACTATTCATATGTTAAAGATATCTTTGGTGGACTAGCAGGGTGAGTGTAACATACCTTTTTTATTATAATGTAAATTGTTCATGGCTTAATTAAAATGAAAGCATTTTATGCATATAGCTAGAATTCAGATGGAAAATGATGTATGCCTTTATCTACATTACTGCAGGTTCCTCCGACTGTGGATAGCAGTCCTGGTAATATATCCAACAAATCAAGCAGTTATTGCCCTGACATTCTCCAATTACGTCCTGCAGCCCCTCTTCCCTACATGCTTTGCACCAGAGTCTGGACTTCGATTGCTGGCTGCAGTCTGTCTATGTAAGTAAATAATGTTTTTTGTTCAGCAAAATAGAGTTCCTGTCTCTTTGCCTGTAAACTAAACAACCAAACAATCAACCAAAATGTATCATTTTTTCAGGCTGTAACTTTCTATAAGAGAGAACAATGGTAACAGTTAAGTTTGGCGTGGCAGTCAATTGAAAAGGGTATAGGCATGCATGCTTACGTTTCATTTACTGCTCACACTGTGAACATACACCTGCTCTACAGTCTGTTGAATGCTTCTCTAAGCCCTCCTTAAAAGCTTTCTTGCAGGCAAATGGATCAGTAGCAAGAGGCTAAGGGGCAAATTTACTTACCTCCGAAGTTGCGCCAGCGTTGGCTTCCCCGCACTTCGCCAGGCGAAGATTCACCAGGGCGCTGCTAATTCACTAAAATCTGAAGTTGCACTCAGGGAGGTGAAAGGTAGCGAAGTTGCGCTAGCGTTAATTCATCAAGCAAAGCGAAGTTACGCTAGTGATGCCCAATTTGCATACGGCGCCAAGTTAAAGTACAATGGACGTATATGTAGCAACAAATACATTACACTACACAAGCCTGGGAAAGCTTTATAAAATAAAATAGAGTTGTTATTTTGCCATATACATGTGCCCACTGTATAGTTTAGGTGCCATATGTTAGGAAATGTAGGAGGGAAATTTACGATCTTTTTTAGCCTATCACCCTTAAAAAAGTAAAAGACACCAGCGTTTTTTGGGACTTAGATAACATTTCAACTTTCTTTGAAGTAAGTCCTATCTACTCTATTGCACTTCGCCTGGTCTGAGGTGGCGAAGGCAAGTCTGGCGCAAGAGGTAACGTTCAGTTTAGTGAATTAGAGTAGTTACGTTCCTTCGGCGTAGAGCAACTTCGCCTGGCGTAAGGGTGCGTATTAGCGCTAGAGTCGGTCCACTTCGCTACCGAATTTTACGCCAGCACCCGTTAGTAAATCTACAAAGTAACAAAATGACGTCACGCTGGCAAATTTGTGCTAGCATTAGCCTCTTCGCGCTTTAGTGAATTTGCCCCTAAAGCAGAACAGAGCAAGCGGGCACTTATATTTGGAATTTTTTATAGCTATATATTGAAAAATTCATTCTTTAGATGTCAATATAATAAATTCAGGTTCTTATTTTGAGACTTAAGATCTATTTAAGAATCAATGCCATCAACACCTGGCTGCTTAAACTCATCGCAAGTGCATATATTCAGATGTTGTCAATCAACTGCTGTAGTGGCTTAACAACTGTGGTGCTTTCATGGAAAATCAGGGCAGTGAAAGTAATTTCAGAAACCCTGTACCCTTTTGGAATTTAAAAAACATTTATAAAAAAAATCTATTGAAAGTGCCTATCATATTATTCAGTGGTAGACAGTTGTGGAGCATACTAAGGGCTTGTACTGACAAGTATTTTGCTCCATGTTCTCCTGCAGTCAATTTCTGTGTGTTCTACTGCAGGGAAGTCCAGAATGAAATGCAGCCTGTATTTCCCAATAATGTTGTACTCACACAGGTGCATTCAAGCACCAATCGCAGGCGGAACGCAACATGATGCATTCCATCTGCATTCAGCGCTTGGCTGAGTACAGCACTATCAGCAAAAACAGGCTGCGTTTCGTTCTGTGCTCCCCTGCAGTGGAACGCAAGAAAACTGATTGCAGGTTAATGCAGGGCAAACCACCCATCAGTATAAACTCTAAAACTGGTGACTTGTATTTTAAATGCGATATTTTAACAGCAATATTGTAAGTGCGATTTTACTGATATTATTGAGATTAAAAGAGTGACGTTTTTACACTATGTCAGCGCATTGTTTTCAAGCCACAGAGCCTGGAGAAAACTGAGGGGATGAACATCTAACTATATTTCTAAACGCCTAAACTACGTTTAAACGTTCGTGAGTATACTCACATGAGTCTCACCTCAGTGTGTAAATTCTAAGCACGGCAAATAACATAATTTGGAGGAGGCACCTTTTTAGAAATAATTTTATTTCACAAGGGGTGTAATCCATCTATATAAAAAATTACTACACTATATGAGAATAAATTTCTTGCTCCCTTTTGTTTTGCCTATACCTCGTGCTGGATGAGCGCTGGTTTCACTTTGCAGCTTTGAATTAGTAGTAATAAACCATAACTTCACAGTTTGGCTCAGTCAGCTCTGCCATTTCATCACTATGAAAACCAGGCTGCAGTTGTTTGAGCCTTACCATTTGGGTTGGCAGATGGGCAGATGGTGCCCTATGATTACTGCAGGCTCTGATTCACTGTGAAGAAATGTATTGATTTTATTAGAATATCAGTTAAATAGATGGATGAACAACCCGAGTTGAGGTCCCTGCCTGTTTGAAACACAGGTCTGAGCACACTAAACACATGATCTCTTTGCTTCCACTTTATTGTCC